>NC_139522.1:44457188-44622188 GCF_947247035.1 Vipera ursinii
AAAATGAAAGCAATGCAACAAAGAGATGCAAGGCCTGGTGGCCTGAATGAAGCAACATCATGAGAAGTGCTGTGATGAAAGGACCACGTTTGAAGAGGCAGGACCTTCAGGTTGAAAGGAATAAAAGTATTATTCAGACATTTCTAATGAGTCTAAAGGTTGAAGCAGAAGCCAACTGAAGATCAGAAATATTTTATCTAAGTATTGACAAGTACAAATACGAAAAGCAGAACTTACAAATTGTAAGAGGAAATATCGAAACAACATAGGAGACGGACTGTGGTAACAGAAAATTAGATGGTGAAAGATAGGATATGGACAAAGGGGCTTTCTGGAACATGGGAGGGACAGTGGTTTTAGGCGTTCCGGAAATTTTATCGGATGATTAGGGAAGGGGTGCTGAGTGTCATAGGGGAAGGGGATCTGCGTTGGGGATAGGATATAAATTGTGTCAAACAGCTCTGTAAGTTGTGGCTGAACTCCTGTGTGGGTTTCAGTCCACCAAGCCTTTGCAAATGCTTCTTTTGAAATAAAACTTTGTTGCTGGAATTCTAAGTGAGTTTGTTTTGTTTTGGATCTTGAGCCACATTCCAAACAACTTGGGGGCTCATCCTGGGATATCCAAATGGTCCCTGGATCACCAGGAGTGGCCACCCCTAAGGGGACAGGCACCACGTCTATTCTGATGGTTTCCTGAAAGGTGACCACCCCCGGCCCAGTACCCGTGAAGAACTGGATGCTAAATAGTGGATTCCAGGAACAAAGGAAGTCAGGTCAAATTTTTTTTTTTTGATGCCCCGACGGTCTGAAGGACTGGCAAGGCAAGGAGGTGGGTCAAGTACCAACTGCCGGGAAACTCTGTGCACAGACCCAGGTAAGAAAATCAGGGCATTACCTGGGCGGCTGGGTGGGTAGACTGGTGTGAATCTGAGACCTGTGAGAGTGTGACTGAGACGCCCCGAGAGCCATAAGGGCTGGCAAGGCAAAGTGAGTGCGGACTCGAGTACCTGAGTTCCATACCTCCGAGAGAAGATTGGTGGGGAAAAAGAGGAAGTGACTTGGTGAAGCATAAGGTGGTCTCATTAGGTTGGTAAGGATAAGAGAACCAGACAAGAACCACTGATGGGTAATGATTTTCCAAGAAGCCACAAAAGGATCAAAGAGGGGACTCCCAAGATGAGGGAAAGGGAGAGAATGTTTTCATCCCTCCTAACAGTCCCCTGGGAAAGATCCTGGCTGGATGGAATCCTCCTCCTTATAGTAGAATGGTAAAAGATTTAGATAAAGACCTGGTGATTCAATACTGTTATTTTATTTGGGGACAAGAACAAATAGATGAGGGAACTCAATGGCCACAGTTAGGTAGTTTTAATTATTTTGTGTGCCAATCCTTATATGAATATGTATTTGCCAAAAAGGAAAAAGGCCCTAGAGAAATGGAATATGTTGTGATCTGGACACCAGATAAATGGCCTCCAGAGAAAAATCAATTATTCCTTAGTTTTGACGAAAACCAAACAGAAAAAATTCTATTTATTGAGGAGGAGAGGGAAAGAGAGAAAAATAAATATAATCTACCACCTCCCTATAATCCTCAAATGAATCAACCCCGTTAATATGGGAGATTGAGGAGAGAACTTGAACAATGTAGACAAGATCTAGTTAATTTGCCTCTGAGAGATGGTGAAATAGAAACAAAACGAGATCACAGGCAACAACGAAGAGAAAACCTAAAAGAAATAGAACAGGAAAAAGAAGATAAATTATTCCCTCTAAGAGAGGTAGCAAGTGGCTTGGGGGCAGGCAATTTTCCCATAGTGGGATATGTACAAGACCCCCTAAGCCAAGGAGTAGTGAAGTAAGAACATTTAAAAAGGAACTCAAGAAATTAATAGTAGATCCCATAGGGGTATCAGAACAACTAGATCACTAGTTGGGACCAAATATTTACACCTGGGATGAAATAAACTCTATCATGACCACATTATTCAACCCAGAAGACAGAGCTGCAGCTTTTAAAGTCTATAGCAGAGACAATCCCAACAATGCAATAGGGGACCAAAAATTCCCTATCATAAGACCAGATTGGAACAATAATGTAGCAGCAGATAGAACAGACATGGAAAATTTGAGGAACATGATTATAAAAGGAATTAGAGAAGCAGCACCTAGATCTCAGAATGTCTCTAAGGTATTTGAGGTCAGTCAAAAGAAAGAAGAGACACCTTCAGACTATTTAGACAGATTAAAAGATACCATGAGAAAATATTCAGGTTTAGATCCTGATGCTCCGACCACACAAGCCCTATTGAAGTTAAATTTTGTTACCAAAAGTTGGCCGGACATCAGCAGGAAATTACATAAAGTAGATGGGTGGATAGATAAGCCCATGAATGACCTTTTAAAAGAGGCACAGAAAATTTATGTCCAAAGGGACATAGAGAGAGATGCAAGGCAAAGTAAGATTCTGGTATCAAGCATGAGGAAAGTTGTTAGACAGGAAAAATCTTTGGATCAGGGACAGTAGTAGAAAGGAACAAGACCACCTGGACGCCCACCATTAATAAGAGACCCCATAGAATTCTAACCCCTACAACACCCCTAAAATGTTTCGGGTGTGGTCAGGTTGGACATTTTAAAAAAGACTGTCCAAAGACAAGGGAAGAGAAAAAACTATTTCCATTGATGGAAGAAAAAGATGATTAGGGGTGTCCGAGGCACTTAATTGAAGGGTCCTACAAAGAGCCTTGGATAAATTTATTCGTAGGACCATATCAAATTGAAATGATGTTTTTAGTGGACACTGGAGCATCTAAAACATCCATTAGTGAACTACCAAAAGGTTTAAAATTAAAGAATGAAATAATTAGAATTTCAGGGGTAAAAGGGGAAGACTTTGAGGTCCGGAAAACTAATAAAACAAATATTAGAGGACCATGGGGAAAAGAAGTGTCAATGGAACTTTTATATGTTCCAGAGCCAGGAATAAATTTAATGGGGAGGGATGTCCTGAGTAAAATGGGGATGACAATTAGATTTAGCGAACACTGAGAAATCTTCATCTTAACTGATGAAGATATTCAAGATATAAATCCTGTTGTATGGGTCAATGAAGGAAATAGAGGAGGATTGCAAATAACCCCCCTCAAAATAGGATTAAAAGAAGGGTGTGAGCCAGTGAGACAGAAACAATACGATATCTCCTTAGAAGGGAGGAAGGGCTTACAACCAGTTATTGACAATTTATTAAAGGTTGGATTATTGGAACCAACCATGTCACCCTTTAATACACCAATCCTCCCTGTAAAGAAACCAGATGGCAGTTGGAGAATGGTCTGTGATTTGAGGCTCCTTAATAATGTTGTGGTAGCAAGACATCCTGTGGTGCCCAATCCATATACTTTATTGGGAAGAATTCCTCCAAATCACTCTTGGTTTCGTGTAGTGGACTTAAAAGATGCTTTCTGGACTTGTCCTCTGCATGAAGATTCTAGAAAATTATCTGCATTTGAATGGGAAAATCCATATAGTGGGAGGAAACAACAATATCAGTGGACTGTTCTACCTCAGGGATACACTGAATCTCCAAATTTATTTGGACAAATATTGGAACAACTATTAGAAACCTTTCAGGTAATTCCAGGAACCACTTTAATACAATATGTGGATGACCTTTTGGTGTCAGGAGAAAAGAAAGATGAGGTAAAACAGGCCACTGATAACTTAGTACAATTTTTGGGTGACAATGGATTAAGAGTATCTAAAAATAAATTACAATATGTAGAACAAGAGGTGAAATATTTAGGACATTTAATAAGTAAAAAGAGAATCACTCCAGAAAGAATTGAAGGAATCATAACCACTCCTTTGCCCCAAACCAAAAGGGAACTAAGGAAATTCTTAGGTCTCATAGGATATTGTAGGCTGTGGATAGATAATTATGCACAACAAACTAAGTCCTTGTATAGTAAATTATTAGAGGAACCACCATGGAAAATGTCTGGACATCAGAAGAGGAACAAACGTTTCAGAGACTAAAAGAAAATTTGGCTAAATCACCAGTTCTGGCTCTGCCAGAATTGAACAAACCCTTTCATTTATATGTAAATGTAGATGAAGGTACAGCACTGGGTGTATTAACTCAAAGAAAATGGGGGCAACAACAACCAGTAGCCTTCCTATCTAAACTAATGGACCCTATAATTAGAGGATGGCCGGTTTGTATCCAAGCCATAGCGGCCACCTGCTATTTTAGTGCAAGAAAGTAGGAAATTGACTTTTGGAGGTGCCTTGATTGTTAGCACACCTCATCAGGTAAAAGCAATCTTAAAACAAAGAGCTGGAAGATGGCTCATTGATTCTAGAATCTTAAAATATGAGGCAATATTGTTGGAACAATCAGACCTAGTTTTAACTACAGATTCAAATTTGAATCCTGCGCAATTTTTAGAAGGGAAAAAGGATTCAAATGTAGAAATAGAACATTTCTGCATAGATATTATAGACTTACAAACTAAAATAAGAAGTGATTTGCAGGATTCTCCACTAGAAAAAGGACTACTTTGGTTTATAGATGGATCATCTCGAGTAATAGAAGGGAAGAGGCAAAATGGCTATGCAATTGTGGATGGGATTAACAAGACTCTGGTGGAGGCTGGAAGCCTGCCTAAATCTTGGTCGGCTCAAGTCTGTGAATTATAGACAAAGTCTGAAATTATTGAAAGGAATATCTGGCACTGTTTACACTGACTCTAAATATGCCTGTGGAGTGGTCCATACGTTTGGAAAAAATTGGTTAGAAAGAGGATTGGTGAATTCAAAAGGAAAAGGATTAATACATGAGGATTTAGTTAAAGAAGTAATGGAACCTTTAAAACTACCTAAACACATTGCTATAGTACATGCAGCTGGACATCAGACGGGTAAGTTTCGAAGCTACAGGAAATAATTTAGCTGACCACGAGGCTAAGGCAGCAGGAAGCCAAAAACTAGAGAAGTTTCTAGTTACAATTCCAATTTTAAAAGGAGAATTAGCCCCAATTTTTAGTGAAGATGAAGAAAAGGTGTTGTCAGAAATGGGGGCAAAAAGGAATACAGAAGGAAAATGGATATTACCTGATGGAAGACAGATGTTGAATAAAGCCATAACATGTGAAGTAATCCAAAGTCTTCATGAGGGATCTCATTGGGGAGCTCAGGCTTTAGTAGATGTGTTTTTAAAGAAATATGGATGTAGGGGAGTTTACACTGTTGCAAAACAAGTAACGGCCGGATGTCTCATTTGCAAGAAAGTTAATAGGCAAGCTCTGAGAGCAACGCATACAAATAGATTATACTGAGTTACCACCTAGTGGACAAATGAGGTATTTACTGGTCATAGTTGACCACTTAACTGGATGGTTGGAGGCTTATCCAATTTCAGTAGCCACAGCCAACACAGTGATCAGAATCTTATTGGAACATATTATACCCAGATATGGGGTAGTAAATGTGATTGACAGTGATCAAGGCACACATTTCACAGCTAAGATAGGGGTAATGAGAACATTAGGAATAAAATGGGAACATCATGTGGCATGGAAACCTACATCATCGGGCCGCGCGGAATCCTGGAATGGCTTAAAAGAACAACTAACCAAGTTAATGATGGAGTTAAAACTCCCTTGGACCAAATGTCTACCCCTTGCACTTCTTAGATTACGAACAAAACCTAGGAAGGATATAGGTTTATCACCCTATGAGATGTTGTTTGGACTACCCTACCTGGGCAGTCTGGAAAGAGATGAAGGAATAGAATTAAGGGACAGAAATGTGAGAAAATATGTCAGTGATCTGTCCAGATATTTATCCATTCTCAGGACAAAAGGACTGTTGGCACAACGCCCTCCACTTGACTTCGTGGTTCATCCTTTCCAACCAGGGCAGTGGGTGTTGATCAAAACCTGGAAAGAGGAAAAACTCCAACCCAAGTGGGAAGGACCATTCCAAGTACTAGTTATCACAGAAACTGCAGTCCGCACAAAAGAGAAGGGGTGGACTCACCATACCAGAGTGAAAGCCAGTACTGAACCAGTTTGGACTATTGAACCCAGTGAGAACCCTCTGAAATTCAAAATTCGCCAGTGTTCTAATTGACATTAACTGCAATTGAAATAGTAAGATGTATGGTCATTGGAGGAGTATTTGTTGTATGGTTGTTTGTTATGTTCTTCTTTTGCAGGAAAATTGGATGTCCATACTGATATTTGGTATCCCACAGCCAGAGGAAATTGAACTACCAATTCAGAAGACTAAACAACTACCTGATGTGTTGGTTCTGTAATTGCATGTGTTGGTGTAATTGCTGTTGTTGTACCCGTTGTTGTGATTGTGCCCCAGTTCATGGAAATTGTGTAGAAGAGTGTGATATAGTTATAATTGAAGATATCTTAGGATTGTCTAGTGAAGAAGAGGAGGATTGGGATGACTTGGTAATAATTGAATGGTACTGTCAGTACTCTTACCGAGGAATAGTTTATCCATATTACTGAAAATATTGTCTTATACAATAAATGTCAGAAGAACATTGGGGTTGGGCATTTTGGGCATCTCTGATAATCTTAAGAATCCTGGGATATATCCTACTTAACAGGAAACTGTATTGTGAAAAATCTCATCCCAACACAGGACCCCAACCAATATCACATGTGTAAAATCTGTGATTGCCTTACTCAAATTGTTGTTGTAACCATTGCAATAATTGTAGGGACGCCCACGGGTTTTGTGCCTTTCTCAATGGGTTGTGTGATGACAAAACCAGTTATCCCAAGACATAGAAAAAGGTATCTAAATACTTGGTTAGAATGGGTCAAATATACAGTCAGAAGTTTAAAACAATCTGTTATGTGTGTTCACAAGGGAGGCCTATAGGGAATGTAATACCTCCTCCACTGGAACAAGTAACCTGGGAATGTTTTCTAGCTTTATTCCAGCACAAAACTGCATGGGAACAACCTGAATGTCAAGGAGCTGTCCATCGATTTCCCTGGGAAAGAGAACATACCTTCCTGGAAACCCCTTATTTTAGTGGGCCAGGGAATATAACCTTTCCCTATTGTTTAAGTAAACCTGGGAATAAATATATGAGGACAGTGAAACAATGCAAAGAGATTATCAGTTTTAATAACACTGATAGCTTGTTCATTAACTTGACAAGGCTAAGCATTCCGAGCAGATATCTGGTGGTACTGTGGGACTATCTTATATCCTACTTTACCAGCAGACTGGGTGGGGACATGCACAATAGTTATGTTAGGAACCCCAGTCTTAATTGCCTCCCTACGATCCCCTAGTACAAACGTCGCTAGCCCAAGAAGGATGAAAAGAGCATTGGATACCTCCTATGATGATAGAATATATAGATTCCATTGGGGAGTGCCAGATGAATCCAAAGCAAGAAACCAGGTGCTAGCTGGTTTTGAGTCCTTTTTGTTTTGGTGGGTAACTATAAATAAGAATGTGGATTGGATTAATTACATTATAACCAACAAAGATTCATAAACTATACTAGAGATGCAATTAAGGGAATAGCTGAACAATTGGATGCCACAAGTCGAATGGCCTGGAAGAACCGATTAGCATTAGACATGCTGTTGGCAGAAAAAGGAGGGGTGTGCGTAACGTTGGCAGAAAAAGGATGCTGTACTTTCATTCCCAATAACACAGCTCCTGATGGAACCATAACTAGGGCTTTACAAGGGTTAACTACTTATCAGAAGAATTGGCTACCAATTCTGGAATGGACACTTCAATAAGAGGAATATTGGAATCATGGTTTGGGAAATGGAAGAATATACTGGTGCCACTTATCACTTCTTTTATTGCAGTTTTTGGAGTTTTAGTAGCTTTGGGCTGCTGCATAATCCCTTGTATCAGAGGACTGGTGCAGAGATTAATAGAAACTGCCATTACTAAAAGAATGCCTTTAAGAGAACCCCCACCATATAAAAATGAGGAAATGATGTGTTTGAGGGATAACAAGGAGGAAGAACAACATTCCAGAGAAGTAGAACAAGAACTACCAGAATGGATGTGAAACCCCTCTTTATAACTGGGATCATTATAGCTTAAGCTTGCTTGCCAACATATAAATATATAACGTAGCTCATATATGCAAAGTGTATTTTTTGTTTGTTTGTTTATAAATTTCTGAAAGGATAAAGAAAGGGTGGATTGAAAGGAATAAAAGTATTATTCAGACATTTCTAATGAGTCTAAAGGTTGAAGCAGAAGCCAACTGAAGATCAGAAATATTTTATCTAAGTATTGACAAGTACAAATACAAAAAGCACAACTTACAAATTGTAAGAGGAAATATCGAAACAACATAGGAGATGGACTGTGGTAACAGAAAATTAGATGGTGAAAGATAGGAAATGGACAAAGGGGCTTTCTGGAACATGGGAGGGACAGTGGTTTTAGGCGGTCCGGAAATTTTATCGGATGATTAGGGAAGGGGTGCTGAGTGTGATAGGGGAGGGGGATCTGCGTCGGGGATAGGATATAAATTGTGTCAAACAGCTCTGTAAGTTGTGGCTGAACTCCTGTGTGGGTTTCAGTCCACCAAGCCTTTGCAAATGCTTCTTTTGAAATAAAACTTTGTTGCTGGAATTCTAAGTGAGTTTGTTTTGTTTTGGATCTTGAGCCACGTTCCAAACAAGGTTGATAAACTGTTTTTATTTCACCATATTTTTTAGATTGCAATGAGGTATTGTTATGCTAAATCAATAATATATATCTGCTATTGTTACTGCATGGCACTACATTTTTATACAGTTGCCAAAAAAAGAAATGAGTTGAACTATGCAAATATTCCATTTTAGGCTGTACTGTATGTGAATACAATGAGAAATTCACAATAAGCATGCATGGTTTAAGTAATAAAATAACAGCACTGACTTTTTTGTTTAGGTGAAACCACCACCAACATAAAAGATTCTGGAAACTATCCACTTTCTAAATCACTGTCTTATTCTACAGTTTCAGAGTTATATCTCCAGGACAGTGCATCAGTCACATCGTTTACACATATCCACAATATATCACCTAAAAGAAAGAAACCATCTGGAACGGCCACCATAGATAAGTTTGCGATAAAAAACAGATGATTAGAAAGTTAATTGATGAAAAAAATGCTCAGTTTGTTTATGCAACAAACTCTTCTTTCCGTCTGCTTGAAAACCCACACTTCGTTAATACGATTCAGTCACTGAAACTAGGATTCAGTCCAAAAAGTAAATTAGATGTTATACTACTGGATAAAGTATATGATGAAGAAATTATGCAATGTGCAACAAGTCCAGAAGGTAAAATTGTTAACCTAAGTCTTGATGGGTGGAGTAATGTTCACAATGATCCTATTGTATGTGCTTGTATAACAACAGAAGAACGGAATGTATTCCTTGCAGAAATAATTGATAATTCAGGAAATGCACACACAGCAGCATGCTTAGAAGTAGCAGCAAAAGTTATCGTAACATGTGAAAAAAAAATCAAATGTCAAGTACGCAGTTTGGTCATAGACAATGCCGCAAATGTGTCCAAAATGAAAAGAAATTTAGAACATGAAGAAACTACCAAGCTAATAACATATGGTTGTAGTGCTCATTTGATGCACCTCCTAGCCAAAGATTTCTGTGTCCCAGAAATAAAGAGTAATGTTGTTGAAAATGCTAAATACTTCCTTAACAATCACTTTGCAGCATCAGCTCTGAAAATAATGGGTGGAACCAAGCTAACGCTCCCACAAGATGTTAGATGGAACTCTGTAGTGGCCTGTTTTGAACAATACTGTATATACAAAACTGGCCTATTCTGATGACTGTGAGCAAAATCGAGAAAAAATAGATGGCACTATCACAGCCAAAATCTTCAACATTGGGCTTAAGAGCAAATGGGACAAGCACTGTCTCCAGCTCATTTTCTTACAAACATTGTCAATATCCGGTACCAGGGTCAAAGTTTAAGTGCTGAAGAAGAGGAGTTAGCCATGACATGGGTATCCAGCAATCATCCATCTCTAGTGCTAACTATAATGAACTTCACAGCTAAGAGGGAACCATTCAAGAAGTATTTGTTTGCTGATGAGGTTTTATTTTATTTATTTTATTTATTTTATTCCATTTATATCCCGCCCTTCTCCGAAGACTCAGGGCGGCTTACAAGCTTAGCAGCAGTTTTAAAGAAAGTTTCACCAAGTCACTTAATTACTTGGATTCAGAAATCGTTGAAGTAATGATTTCACTTTTAACCGCAGTGGCCTCTTCTGCTGGAGTTCAAAGAATATTCTCTTCCTTTGGACTTGTTCACTCTAAACTGAGAAATCGTCTGGGGCCTGATAAAGCAAGAAAGATTGTTTTTCTTTTCCAGATCATGAACAAACAAGAGAACGGAAACCAGGTTTCCGGGTGCTACACCGGCCTCGGGCTCAGGGTAGGGGTGGGGGTGTGGCTGTTATGAGGGAGACCTCGTGTCCGCGGGAGGCCACCGTTCCCCAGATAGTCGGGTGTGAGTCTCTCTTTTTGAGATGCGGCCCTGGTGCACAGTTGGGCTTGCTGCTGGTGTATCTTTCGCCTAGTCACATAGCAGCAGCCCTGCCTGAGCTTCTCGATGTCCTCTCTGGGTTGGTGATTGAGTTCCCGAAACTTATAGTTTTGGGGGACTTCAATCTACCATCGCTGGGAGGATCATCTGAGTTGGCTCGGGAGTTCATAGCTTCCATGACGGCCATGGACCTGACGCAAGTAATTTCGGGACCGACTCATGAGGGAGGCCACACTCTTGACTTAGTTTTCTTATCTGGACGGTGGTTAGATGATCTTGGTGGGGGCTCCCCAATTGTTATGCCCCTGTCATGGACCAATCATCATCTCCTGCGGCTGGTCTTCCATTTTGCCACCCCCCCGCCGTGGGTGTGTGGAACCAATTAAATGGTACCGCCCCAGACGCTTAATGGATCCCCAGAGGTTCCAGGCGGCGCTGGGGTCCCCACCTGCCTCCCTTGCTCACAGCTCGGCAGATGCCTTAGTGGAAGCCTGGGAAAGGGCAGCCACTGAGGCTCTTGACCGAGTTGTACCCCTGCGGCCCCTGACCCGGTGCAGATCCCGTCGAGCTCCATGGTTCTCCGCGGAGCTCCGGGAGATGAAGCGTCGGAGACGGGGCCTAGAGAGCGGTTGGAGATCCAGCCGATCCGAATCCGACCGATTGTGACTAAGAACCTATACTAGGTCTTATCTCGCTGCGATAAGGGAGGCGAGGTCTAACCACTTCGCCACCCTTATCGCGTCCGCAGATAATCGCCCGGCCGCCCTGTTTAGGGTGACTCGCTCCCTCCTGAATCAGGAGGTGAGGGAGGAACCCTTGCAGGGTCGTGCCGAGGAGTTTAACCAGCATCTGTCGGACAAAATCGCTCGGATTCGGACTGGTCTGGACTCTGACTGGGCAGAGTCTGTCGAGCAGGACGCGGGCGGTCTTGTCGATATCACCTGGGAGGAGTTTGATTCTGTGACTCCGGAGGAAGTGGACAGGATCATGGGGAGGCTGAGCACCACCACGTTTATTGGACCCGTGCCCTTCCTGGCTGGTCTATGCAGCCCGGGAGAGGACACGCAGCTGGTTCCAGGCAGTTATATCGGCTTCTCTGAGCGAGGGTAGCTTCCCCGCCGTCTTGAAAGAGGCGGTGGTGAGGCCTCTCCTCAAGAAGCCTGCCTTGGACCCAGCTGTATTGAACAACTTTCGTCCTGTCTCCAACCTTCGCTTTCTTGCGAAGGTTGTTGAGAGTGTGGTGGCACATCAGTTCCCTCTGGTCCTGGATGAAGCGGATTATCTAGACCCGTACCAATCGGGTTTCAGGCCCGGGTACAGCACGGAGACGGCATTGGTCGCGCTGGTGAATGATCTCTGGAGGGCTCAGGACAGGGGGCATTCCTCTGTTCTGGTCCTATTAGACCTCTCAGCGGCTTTCGATACCATCGACCATGGTATCTTGCTGCGGCGTCTCAGGGGATTGGGAGTGGGAGGCACGGTTTTACAGTGGTTCTCCTCCTATCTCCAGGGACGTTCGCAGTCGGTGTTGGCAGGAGGGCAGAGGTCGACCGCGAGGTCTCTCATTTGTGGAGTTCCTCAGGGGTCGGTCCTCTCGCCTCTCCTGTTCAACATCTATATGAAACCGCTGGGTGAGATCATTCGTGGTTTTGGAGTTGGGTATTATCAGTATGCTGATGATACCCAGCTTTTCCTTTCGACCCCAAACCACCCCAGTGATGCCCTCAACGTGATGTCCCGTTGCCTGGAGGCGGTTCGGGTCTGGATGGGGAGGAACAGACTTCAACTCAACCCCGACAAGACCGAGTGGCTTTGCATACCTTCATCCCGGGTTTATTCGGACATTCCACCTCTCGCTATGGGGGGTGAACTATTACCCCCCGTAGATAGGGCTCGCAACTTGGGAGTCCTCCTAGATTCACGGCTCACCCTGGAAGATCATATAGGAGCTGTGACTAGGGGGGCTTTCGCCCAGGTTCGCCTGGTGCGCCAGTTGCAGCCCTATCTAAGCCGGGATGATCTATGCACGGTCACTCATGCGCTCGTGACCTCTCGACTAGACTACTGCAACGCTCTCTACATGGGGCTGCCCTTGAGGACCACCCGGAAGCTCCAACTGGTACAGAATGCAGCCGCGAGAGTTGTGTTGGGAGTCTCCCGATACTCCCACGTTACACCTCTGCTCCGTGAGCTGCATTGGTTACCAGTTGCCTTCCGGGTGAGATTCAAGGTACTAGTAATGGTATTCAAAGCCCTACATGGCAGGGGTCCGGAGTACCTGAGGGAACACCTGCTGCCGGCATCAACTTCCCTCCGCCCTGTGCGTTCCCACAGAGAGGGCCTCCTCAGGGTGCCACCGATCAGAGAATGTCAATTGGTGGCCCCCAGGGGGAGATCCTTCTCTGTGGGTGCCCCGGAGCTATGGGACTAGCTACCGGTTGAGCTCCGGACGGCGCCTGATCTTCGCTCCTTTCGCCGCGAGCTAAAAACATACTTTTTTGAACAAGCTGGCCTGGCCTGATGAGGGGATTGGGGGGGGGGTTGCTATTGTTATTTTATTAGGTTTTAAAGATGTATTTTAGTATGTGGGCATTTATTTAGTCTTGTTTTAACTTTTGTAATTTGTATTTTTATTCTTGCCCTGTTCACCCCCCTGAGTCCTTCGGGAGAAGGGCAGTATAGAAATAGTATTAAATAAATAAATAAATAAACGAAGACGAAAATGAGTGAGCTGCAGAAGACCGTGTTTGAAGGTTTTTTTAATGTGGACCCAGCTGATATATTCAGTTTAAGTTCTTTTGTTTTTTCAAAGATATTTTGTTTATGCACTTGTTACTAAACATTGATGTTTAAGCAAATACAAGAATATGTAATATGTTGTTTTGATTAAATAAAAGAATGAGTAGTTCTCCAACTATGTGTGATTAACCTATTAACCTAAAATCGGTTCTGATACCACTGTTTTACTAACCTGACAGCTTATTATTTTAAATAGGAAACCTTTTGTTTGCAAATAATATTAAAGATTCTAACTACCAGCAAGAATGAGTCCTTACATTTAAAGAGCACCTGTCATTTCAGATCCCTCATGGCAGCGCCTGTTAGCGGGCATCCACTCACCTGCTGCCCATCACGTCCCTCACCTTGTTGTGTCACTGCCGCGTCACCAGCCGTCCCATTAAAGTGAATGGGACTGTCGATGAGTCAACAGCGAGATAGAGGAGCCGCTGTGGGACAGAGATGACAGTTGCTCTTTAAAAATTATGATTTTAATTGAGCCGATTTAAATCAAGCCTTTTTACTAGTGATTTAAATCATGATTTAAATTGATTTAAATCGAACTTCCGGGTGGCAAGGCTCCGTCGATGGCGGTCATTTCTGACCGTCAGCCCCGTTGTTCCGTTCGAATCACGAAAACAGCGACTATCAGCTGTTTCGCGGTTTGGGAATCCTCCCCTCAGGAGAAGAGGGGGGGTGAGCATTCAGGTAGAGGTAGAGCTCCCCTAGACCCCCAGAATTAATCTGGGAGTCGAAGGGTGAAAGCTCCCTCCGAGCCTGAATTAACTCCGGACTCAGGGCTCCTCTGTTTTAAGGCTTTAAAACAGAGCAGGACGCTGTAACCATCCCTGCACTCAATATTGTACTTTGGATTACTTGGACGCAGGCAGAGCTGAGCAGGAGAATATTCAAATAGCAAGTATTTGATCTTTAACTCCGGTTTAACTTAAAAGAAGGGGAGGAAGATGGCGCTGGAATAAATTTTTTGGAGGAAGTGGGAAGAACAAAAGAATAAGGAAAATAATATAAAAGATCAAGGAGCAAGACAGAAAGTGGATTTTTAAAGTTGTGAAAGACTCTGTTTAAAACATTTAAAATTGGCTTAAAAGAGATTGAAAAGATTTGGATATTTAACAGTAAAGTAACAAAGTTGCAATTTGGGCAGAAAAGTGAAAGTGAGAAAGTTAATTGGGTGTTAAAATGACTTCCAAACCACCTAGATTAGCTGTTTCTAAAAGTGCAGGGGCATCACCAGTTCAACAATCTGGACTTCAGACATTGATGCCATCCCCCGCAGCACCTACACCCACATTAACAGTAAAAGATTTAAAAGATGTTTTAAAACTTCAATCTGAGCAAATATCTGAGCAAATGGCAGAGCTTATTAATGAGAAAAATAAGGAAATACGAGAGGATATCTTGCTGGCATTTCAGGGACTGACAGTTTGTATTGAGAGTCTGGATGAACGCGTGGAAGAAGTTAAGCAAAATAATTTGATATTGGAGGCTAAAATGTGTGAAGCTGAGAATAAAATGGATAAAATTGATGATGAGGTGGTAATGATACAATATAGAGACATGGAGTTTGCCTTGAGGATAAGAGGTTTGAAAGAAAATCCACAAGAAAATTTGGAAGAGATGTTGGCAAAAGCTTGTGTGCCTATTTTGGGCTGGCAAGCTGAAGATTTTATATTGGAAAGAGACAAAAAATTTCGTGTCAATTCCTGGATTGCTAGGCAAAGAAAATTACCAAGAGATGTGGTTATTTATTTTACAAAGAGAATGATCAGAAATGCGATTATTCAAGCCTTTTATAATAACAGATTTAAAGTGGCTGATCAAGAGGTTTTAATTTTGAAAGAAATCCCACCAAGAATTTTAAGGAAAAGGAAAGAGTTTGTTTTCCTGACAGATGAATTAAAAAAACGACAGATCCAGTTTAGATGGGAGATACCAACTGGGATAGTGGTGAATTATGCAGGTACAAGATATTCTCTTAATACAGTTCTGAAGGCACGAAATTTTTATTGTAATGTAGTGAAAGCAAGATCCAAGATCACTGCAGATGGGGACTGTAACCAAGAAATTAAAAGACGCTTGCTCCTCGGGAGGAAAGCCATGACAAATCTAGACAGCACACTAAAAAGCAGAGACATCACCCTGTCAACAAAAGTGCGTATAGTCAAGGCTATGGTCTTCCCAGTTGCAATGTATGGCAGTGAAAGTTGGACCGTAAAAAAGGCTGAGTGCCAAAGAATTGAGGCCTTTGAACTCTGGTGCTGGAGAAGACTCCTGCGAGTCCCTTGGACTGCAAGGCGATCAAACTGGTCAGTCCTAGAGGAGATCAACCCTGACTGCTCTTTAGAAGGCCAGATCCTGAAGCTAAAACTCAAATACTTTGGCCACCTAATGAGAAGGAAGGACTCACTGGAGAAGAGCCTAATGCTGGGAAAGATTGAAGGCAATAGAAGAAAGGGACGACAGAGAATGAGGTGGCTGGACGGAGTTATTGAAGCAGTAGGCGTGAGCTTAAATGGACTCCAGAAGATGGTAGAGGACAGGAAAGCCTGGAGGAACGTTGTCCATAGGGTCGTGATGGGTCGGACACGACTTCGCAACTAACAACAACAACAAAGTGAAAGCAGGTTCATCGCCACCCCCAGAATTCAAAAGAGGAGAGGAAGAAGGAGCACGAAAGGCACAAGTGGAAGGCATACAGCAAGGTGAAGAAATCACCTCGTTGACTGTAAAAGATGTACAGCAAACTTTGGAAAGATAAAAAATAAAAAAGGACCTTTTAAAAGTACTCCAAATCATGCTAGATTGCCTAAAACTTTTTTTGATATGAAAGATGATTTGGAACTGAGAGATGTTTGGAGAGAACGAAACATGGAAGAAAGGGATTTTACTTTTTTTTCTGATAGTCGACAATCTTTTTCCAGGATCGACTTTGTATTAACTACTAATGATTTTTTTCTAGGGTTAAGAAGATTAATCCAAGAACTTTATCAGATCACAGTCCAGTATGGATGGAATTGGACAAGGGGAAGGGAGATAGGAGATCTTGGAGGTTAAATGAAAATTTATTTAGATATGAAGAAAATGTGGAAGAATGTAAAAAACAAATGAAAGAATTTTTTATTATAAATATGCATAAGGGTACAGCCATTGAAATGGTTTGGGATGCAAGCAAAGCTTATATGAGAGGAGTGTTAATATATTTGAATAATAAATATAGACGTAGATTGGAATATAAGCGTAAAGAATTAGAGGAGGAAATAAAGATGAAAGAGAAGGCTTTTATTTTGAACCCATCTAATAAGAGGCTGAAAGAAGCAATCAATTTGTTAAGAGGGCAGTTTGACATGTTGATGGCAGATCAAGTGGCAACTAATTTACGATATGTCAAACATAATACTTTTTACAATGCTAATAAGCCAGGTAGATGGTTAGCTTATCTGTTAAGGAAAAAACAAAAATCACGTAATATAGATAAGATAGAATATAAGAGTAAAGAGGTGTTTCAGCAAAATCTTATTAAAAAGGCTTTTGTTGAATTTTATTCTAAATTATATGCTAGGGACATAACTCAAGGTTTAGATATAGATAGGTATTTACAAGAAGTGAATATCCCTATACTCACACAAGAGCAAAGGGAAGGGATGAACCAACTGATAACTGCTGAAGAAATTATTTTAGCAATTAAACAATTAAAAGTGGGTAAGGCACCTGGAACAGATGGTTTGACAACCATTTATTATAAAAATTTACAATTAGAGTTGGTGGAACCTTTAAAAGAATTATTTAGAACAATTCAATCTGGAGAAGTGCCTCCATTGTGGAAAACAGAATTCATAACATTGATTCCAAAGGAAGATCAAGATCTTACCCAATCTAAAAATTACAGACCTATATCGCTTTTAAATACTGATTATAAGATATTTGCAAAGATTTTAGCAAATAGATTAATGAAGGTTATGCAGCAAATGATTTATAGTGATCAAACAGGATTTATAAGTGGTAGACAAATGGAAAATAATGTGAGACATATTGTAAACGTATTAGAATATTTGGAAAGAAATAATCAAGTCCCTGCAGCGCTGATTTTTTTCGACGCTGAAAAGGCGTTCGATCAATTGAATTGGCAGTTTTTATTTAAAGTCTTAGAGAGGATGGAGTTTGGTGATAAGTTTTTACAACCTATTAGGGCAATATATCAGAAACAAACAGCTCAAATAATAATTAATGGTAGTTTAACAGAATCTTGCAAAATTTAAAAGGGTACAAGACAGGGATGTCCGTGGTCACCATTGCTGTTTCTCTTAACATTGGAAATATTATTAAGATACGTGACTCAAATAAAATAAAGGGAGTTAAAATTAAAGATCAAGACTATAGACTGAGAGCGTTTGCAGATGACTTGGTTATTACATTGAGTCAACCGACTCAATCGGTAATAGATTTAATGGAAATAATTATGCAATATGGACAGGTTTCTGGATTTAAGGTAAATAGGCAAAAAACTAAAATATTGTCTAAAAATATGACTGCAGAACAAAAGGAAGTTTATTTTATTGCATTTATATTTTATTGCATTTATATACCGCCCTTTCCCTGAGGACTCAGGGCGGTTTACAGGGAGTTAAAAATCAGATCCATACAAAAGTTAAAACCCAATTTAAAAAATATTAAATCAACCCTGTACTATTAAAAATCCCAATTAAAATGAATGTCTCCTCAGCCTGGGCCCGAGAGCTCAAAGAGCCAGGTCTTCAGGCCCCGGCGGAATGATCGGAGGTCGGGAGCAGTCCTCAGCTCCACCGGCAACTGGTTCCAGAGGGCAGGCGTTCCCACTGAGAAGGCCCTATCCCTGGGTGTCACCCGCCGGCAATCTCTTACCGGCGGGACCCTGAGCAGACCCTCCCTGTGGGAGCGCACTGGGCGAAGGGTGTTTGATGCCGGCAGCAGGTGTTCCCTCAAATACCCCGGACCCAGGCCATGTAGGGCTTTATAGGTGATAACCAGCACCTTGAATTTCACCCGGAGGGCAACCGGAAGCCAATGCAGCTCGCGGAGTAGAGGTGTTACATGGGAGTATCGGGAGACCCCCATTACAACTCGCGCGGCCGCATTCTGCACCAGTTGAAGCCTCCGAGTGGTCTTCAAGGGCAGCCCCATGTACAGAGCGTTACAGTAGTCCAAACGGGAGGTCACAAGCGCATGAGTAACTGTGCGTAGGGCGTCTCGGTCCAGATAGGGACGCAACTGGCGCACCAGGCGAACCTGTGCAAAAGCCCCCCTGGTCATGGCTCCTATGTGATCTTCAAAATTGAGCCGTGAATCCAGGAGGACGCCCAAGTTACGAGCCCTATCAACAGGGGGTAACACCTCACCCCCCATCGTTAGAGGTGGAATAACTTGGTTAACCCGAGATGCCAATATGCACAGCCACTCAGTCTTGGCGGGATTGAGACGAAGCCTGTTTCTCCCCATCCAGACCTGAACCGCCTCCAGGCACCGGGACATCACGGAGAGGGCATCACTGGGTTGGTTCGGTGTGGAAAGAAAAAGTTGGGTATCATTAGCGTACTGGTGATACCCCACCCCGAAGCCACGAATGATCTCGCCCAGCGGCTTCATATAGATGTTGAACAGGAGAGGCGAGAGAACCGACCCGAGGGACTCCACAAATGAGAGGCCTCGGGGCGGATCTCTGCCCTCCCGTCAACACCGACTGTGAGCGGCCCTGGAGGTAGGAGAAGAACCACCGTAGAACGGTGCCTCCCACTCCCAACCCCCTGAGACGCCGCAGCAGGATACCATGGTCGATGGTATCGAAAGCCGATGAGAGATCTAATTTGACCAGGACAGAGGAGCAACCCGTCCCTTGCCCTCCAGAGATCATTCACCAACACGACCAATGCCGTCTCCGTGCTGTGTCCGGGCCTGAAACCCGATTGGTACGGGTCCAGATAATCAGTTTCCTCCAGGAACAGAGGGAGCTGATGCGCCACCACACTCTCAACAACCTTCGCCAAAAAGCGAAGGTTGGAGACTGGACTATAGTTGTCTAAAGCAGCCGGGTCCAAAGCAGGCTTCTTGAGAAGGGGTCTCACCACCGCCTCCTTCAAGGCGGCAGGGAAGACACCCTCCTTC
The DNA here is from genome assembly GCF_947247035.1 of Vipera ursinii. Classification (NCBI taxonomy): domain Eukaryota; kingdom Metazoa; phylum Chordata; class Lepidosauria; order Squamata; family Viperidae; genus Vipera; species Vipera ursinii. The sequence goes on from NC_139522.1 coordinate 44,476,704, forward strand.
AAAGAAGCCATTATTACTGCATGGAACCAGCCTCGTGTTCCCTCCCGAGCCGCATAAGCTAGCCAGGAGGGGCACGGATCCAACAAACAGGTGGTGGTGCTCAGTCTCCCCATGATCCTGTCCACATCATCAGGGGAAACAGGGTCGAACTCAGTCCAGATAACATGCTCAAGACCGCCTGATTCCTCCACATCAGACTCTGCCCAGTCAGAGTCCAGGCCGGTCCGGATCCGAGCGATTTTGTCCGTCAGATGATGACTAAACTCCTCGGCTCGTCCCTGCAAGGGATCCTCTCTCACCTCCTGATTAAGGAGGGAGCGAGTCACCCTAAACAGGGCAGCCGGGCGATTATCTGCGGACGCGATAAGGGCGGCAAACTTCGCCGTCCTTATCGCCGCAAGATAAGACCTTATAAAGGTTCTTAACTGCAATCGGTCGGATTCGGATCAGCTGGATCTCCAACCGCTCTCTAGACCTCGTCTTCGACGCTTCATCTCCCGGAGCTCCACAGAGAACCATGGGGCCCAACGGGATCTGCACCGGGTCAGAGGTCGCATGGGTACAACGCAGTCAAGTGCCTTGGTGGCAGCCGTTTCCCAGGCCTCCACCAGAGCATCGACTGGGCTGTGGGTAAGGGTGAGAGGTATAGGCCCAAGCGCCCACTGGAACCGATCCGGGTCCATTAGGCGCCTGGGGCGGAACCACCTGGTCGGTTCCGCCGCCCAGCGGCGGGGGGTGGCATGACGGAAAACCAGCCTCAGGAGGTGGTGATCTGACCATGACAGAGGGGTGATGGACGGGGAACCCCCTCCCAGATCATCCAACCACTGTCCAGACAGGAATACCAGGTCGAGAGTATGATCCCCCACATGAGTCGGGCCCTCAATAACCTGGGTCAGGCCCATGGCTGTCATGGAAGCCATGAACTCCCGAGCTAACTCCGACGACCCTCCCAGTGACGGCAGGTTGAAGTCACCCAGGACTATAAGCCTGGGGAACTCCACCGCCAACCCTGAGAGGGTGTCGAGCAGCTCAGGCAGGGCTGTTGCCACACAGCTGGGCGCCAGGTATGTAAGCAACAAGCCCAACTGAACCCGAGGACCACATCTCAAGAGGAGGGATTCACTCCCGGCCATCTGGACAATGGTGGCCTCCCGGGGACACAAAGTCTCCCGAATAACCACTGCCACCCCACCACCCCTGCCCTGAGCCCGTGGCTGGTGCAGCACCCGGAAACCTGGCGGGCATAACTCGGTGAGAGGCACCCCTCCCTCCGAACCCAACCAAGTTTCCGTGATGCACGCTAGATCCGCACCTTCCTCCTCGATCAGATCATGGATGAGGGGAGCTTTGTTAACTACGGATCTAGCGTTAAAATAGACCAACCTGACCTCAGGGGCCTGATCACCCTCATCCCCGGGTAAGAGGGTGCTAACCGGTGGGTCGGAGCGCGCCACCGCTCGGAGATAGCGGGGGCGCAATCCGATGTTGATATGGCCCTCCGCGCAAACACCTGCTGCCATTCCCTATCGCCGTGGGGTTGAAGCCCCACCCCCCCATTCCCAGAACCAGCAGCCACCTCCCCCGACCCCGTCCCGTCAGGACCTCTAACAGGACCAGACTGAGTGCCGGTTAAAGATTCCCTCCCCACCCCACCCCCTCCCCCTCCCTAACCTTTTAAAATAACCGGCTAAAAATTTTATCAGGGGCCTCTTAGCACGTCTTAACTCGAGGCCCCTATCTAAGCCCAGCCACCTCTCGGAGTCCCAGAGCTTGGGCTCGTCATTAAGGGGAGTATGGAAACAGGCGACAGGTCGCGCCCATGAGGCAGGGACCCCCCTAAGGGCATACAAGTCCGCTTCGGAGTAACGGTAAACCATACAGCGCTAGGATAGTCTCTTAGGGCAGATGTTATAAATATGTCCAAAGAATCGCTCAATGATGGTATATAGCTGGAAAAAGAAGTCCAGTAGGCATATCTCTTAGTCCGCAAGGCCATCTCAGCTCTCACCTGAGATGGTAATCTAAGGGACAACCTCAGTCGTCCTCTCACTCCGGCTGAGGAGTCCTATCTGGAGCAGATAGAGAAAGGGGGGTCCTGAGCCAAGCCCACCCCAGCTGGTCTCTCACACCAGTGAGGTGGTCGCTGACCAGTCCAAAACCGTCCTCCCACCACGGTCAAAGTTCTAGAAAAATTAACAGGATTTGAAATAGTTAAAAAGATTAAATATTTGGGGGTATATCTTTCAGCTTCAAATGCGAAATTATATAAAAATAATTATGAATTGTTATGGTTAAAAATACAAAAAGAGTTAAGATAGTTGGAGAAAATTACAATTGTCTTTATTGGGAAGAATTGCAGCAGTGAAAATGAATGTTTTACCAAAATTTTTATTTTTGTTTCAAATGATACCTATACTTAAAAAAGATTCAAATTTGGAAGAATGGCAGAAAGGTATTAATAAATTTATTTGGGCAGGGAAAAGACCGAGAGTAAAACTTAAGATAATGCAAGATATACGTGAAAGAGGTGGTCTTAAAATGCCCAATTTTAAATTATATTATGAGGCTGCGGCTTTATCGTCAATTAGCAATTGGTTTAATTTAACAGAAGGAAGATTATTGAATATTGAGGGATGTGACTTATTATATGGCTGGCATGCATATTTATTGTATGATAAAAAGGTGGACAATGTTTTTAAGACACATATATTAAGGTACGCCCTGTTGCGAGTTTGGAAAAAATATCGATATAAGTTAAATTATAAAATACCACTTTGGGCAATACCTAAACATGCGATAGAAAATATAAGTTTGGGATTTAAACATGATGTGACTACATATAAAGATATTCTTAGATTGGAAAGGAATGTATGGCAATTAAAGCCATTTAATATTTTAAAAGGGAAAATAGTACAAACTTGGTTTAAGTAGGGCCAGATACAAGCTAGATGGAAAGAAGATCAGAAAATTGGTATTTTGACAACAGATGAAAATTTGGTAAAACAAATTAGAGATCAAAGTCAAGCGCATATAAGGATATATAATGCATTGATAGAAATAAGACTCAGAAATGGAACTTGTTAAAGATTGTATGATAAAATGGGCCCAGAATATTCAGGAGCCAATAACGATGAATACCTGGGAAAAAATTTGGGTCAGGAATGTAAAATTTACTCAGGCACAAAATTTAAGAGAGAATTTTTATAAAATGTTTTACAGATGGCATTTAGATCCTAAAAAATTAGCATGTATGTATCCAAATTATCAGCCTAAATGTTGGAGGTGTGGTTGTGAGGATGCAACGTATTACCATATATGGTGGACTTGTAAAAAAGTTAAAGCTTTTTGGATTAAAATTTGGTGGAATATGCAGAAGATATTTAAGAAAAAGATAAGGTTTTCTCCAGTTATTTTTGTTGGGTATTATTACAGATTGTACTGTTATAGAAACTAAATTGATGTTGAATTTAATAATGGCAGCAAGACTTTTGGTTTCGCAATACTGGAAGGAGGAACTGCCTACTATAGAAGAGTGGACTTTAAAAGTTTCAAACTTGGCAGAAATGGCAAAAATTTCAGCATATTTGAAAGAACAATCGCAACAGAGATATATTTCGGAATGGAGAACATGGATCGATTATATTCAGAATAAATATGGGACTAAAAAATTTCATTTAGCACATGAATATTAGAATTATAAGATGTATTATTATTTACTTATGTTTAAGTGGAGTTAAAGTGTGATAGGATTTAAAGTGTAATTATAGATGGTTAGCATATTTTAGCTCAAGCTTGTTAGAGGCAATACCCTGTATTCAGCTCTGGGAAGTCGGGGGGGGGGGAGGGGGAGGGAGGGTAAGCTGGGGGGAGGGGGAGGGAAGGAGTTTATGCTTAAAATGTATTGTAAAACTTTTCAATAAAAAAATTGATTTAAATCGACTTGATTTAAATCAAATCCACCCTGATTGTTGACTATAGCAAGTTTTATGCAACTTAAATTTTCCTCCAAAACCAGAAAACCCGCAGGAAACAGAGCATTGTTTCAACTTGAAATTCTTCAGAGTGAATCTTTATTCTCAAAGCCAGAAATATTAACCATTGCATTCTCTTCTGCTACTCTCAAAAAACTCCAATAGGTTCTATATATGTGGTTGAACAATAGGTTGACAACAGGGCTCAGCGGAAGCGCAAGGATCAGCACCAGGCTCCAGCTGGAGCTCGGCGCTGATCCTGACACTTCTGAGCCTAGAAGAAGCGCCAATGAGCTGGAATATTGCAGCATCGCCAGGGTCTTGTGGTTTACATTCAGATGCTTGGCAACTGATTCATATTTATGATGGTCAGTCTCCCAGGGTCATGTGAAGTGACCAAAACCTGCTGCAACCACCCAGCAGACGGGGAATAAAAACCAAACACCCACCAACCCACCCTCGCTGTCAATCCTCAACAAAAATGCTCACAACAATGAAAACCTTGGACAGGAGGAAGAGCGCCACCGGGCAGGCGGGCAGGTTTCTTGCTCAGCTGTGGCTTGGGGGGCACTTTTATCAGTGCCATTGTAACTTCGAACAGTCACTAAGCAAACTGTTGTAAGTCGAGGACTACCTGTACTTCATCACTTTTTTCCTGTTTTTTTTTTTGTCATCAAGTTTTTGACACCTTGCTAGGTGACTGGTGGTACTCGGATGTTGCCATATCCTAAAAGTGGTACAACAGACAAAAAGGTTAAAAATCCCTGTTCTACAGTACTTACATATGGATTTACCTCATAAGCATCTGAATTTCCTTGAATTAAAAGACCACAGAAAGGCTGTTTCAAAATTTCTATTTCCAGCATATGCATATCACCTTCAAACAGGAAAGGGAAGCATACAATTTTATATAGCTTAATAGTCTTCTATATTGCCAAAATATATAAACTCAAAATAGTCCAAAAACCATTATGAGATGGATATTCTAGAAAGCAATGAAGTTATTGGGGAAAAAAGATATACAGGTAGTCCCCAGTTCATTTAGTGACCGTTCAAAGTTACAACGGGACTGAAAAAAAGTGACTTATGACCGTTTTTCACACAACTGTTGCAGCATCCCCATGTTCATGTGATCAAAATTCAGACGCTTGGCAACTAACTCGTATTTATGACAGTTGCAGTGCCCTGGGGTCATGTGATAACTTTTTGTGACCTTCTGACAAGCAAAGTCAATGGGGAAGCCAGATTCACTTAATAGCTATCTAATAACACCTGCAGTGATTCACTTAACAACTGTAGCAAGAAAGGTCATAAAATGGGGCAAAATTCACAACTGTCTCGCTTAGCAACAGAAATTTTGGGCTCAATTGTGGTCCTAAGTCAAGGACTACCTGTAGCTTCTTAACTAAAATAAAAGGAATAGCAGGCAAGCAGTTGATCTCCCTCTTTCAAATACTATAAACCAGACATGTCAAACAGAAGGCCAGGGGCCCAGATCCGGCCCGCGGAGTGGTTTCATGTGGCCCGCAAAGCCATCCTGGAAACAGTGAGGGACTGGCCCCTGCTGCATCGGCACTGCTTCCTGGGTGTACGCTGGAGAGGTATCACCCTTTGTGGGGAGTGAAGAAATGCACCATCACCTGGAAGTGGCCAGCATATGGCCCTGCCTACTTCGGGCAGGCTAGGGGCTGGGCAGCGTTGTGCTTCTCTTTAGATTCGTGCAACCCAGCTCAGCCTCTCGGCGCTGTGAGGAGAGCACCCCACTGGCTGCTGAAACTGGACAGGCTGGGGGCTGTGCGGCATCACACTTCTTTTTGGATTTGCACTGCCTGGCTCAGCCTCTTGGTGCTGTGAGAGAGCACCCCACTGCCTGCTGAAACCAGGCAGGCTGGGGGCCAGGCGGCATTGAGCTTTGCGCCGCCTGGCTCAGCCTCTCGGCGCTGTGAGGAGCACGCCCTCAAGCACCTGCGGCACTAAGCCCAGCCCCACTTCCCCAAGGAGGCGCCCAGCTGCTGTGCTTGCTCTCCTTAGCCAGGTTGCTCATGATGGGTACGAGGGCAAAGTCAAGAGGGAGGCCCACTCCCTCTCCATGTGAGCAGACCTGGCTTTGTATCCAAAGATTCCTTAGCAATAGGATGGGATACCTAGGATAGGCCAGGAGGAGGGGCCAAGGGGATGGTTAAAGGGCAGCAGGGCAGGACTAAGGTAGGACTTCCCTCAGACCTTCCCTCTCCTTCCTTCCTTCCTAAGAACAGAGTGGTGGGAAAATATTTGAGATGAGGGAGGGAGAAAAACAGGCAAGAAACGCAGCTGGGGAAGTGTCATCCTTCGTGAGGAATGAAGAAATGCACCATCACCTGGAAGTGGCCAGCACATGGCCCTCGCCTACTTCACATATCCGGCTTGGTGGGCTCTGGGGGAGGGGATGCCATGAGCAGCGTGAGAGTCGATGTTACCTGCGCAATGCTGCCCAGCCCCTAGCCTGCCCAGTTTTGGCAGGCAGCGAGGCGCTCTCCTCACAATGCCAAGAGGCTGAGCCAGGCGGCGCGAATCCAAAGAGAAGCACGATGCCACCCAGCTCCCAGCCTGCCCAGTTTCAGCAGGCAGTGGGGTGCTCCCCTCACAGCACCGAGAGGCTGAGCCAGGTGGTGCAAAGCTCAATGCCGCCCAGCCCCCAGCCTGCCTGGTTTCAGCAGGCAGCGGGGCGCTCTCTCACAGCACCAAGAGGCTGAGCCAGGCAGTGGGGCGCTCTCCTCACAGCGTCGAGAGGCTGAGCCGGGTGGCAAGAATCTGAAGAGAAGTGCAACGCTGCCCATCCCCTAGTCTACCTGAAGGAGGCAGGGCCATGTGCTGGCCACTTCCAGGTGATGGTGCATTTCTTCATTCCCCACAAAGGCGTACACCCAGGGGGCAGTGCCGACGCAGCAGGGGCCGGTCCCAGTTTCCAGATGGCCTTGTGGAGTTAAGACTGAATGTATTTCAGCATAGATGACCACCACAAAATTGTACATTGGCTCCTGGCCGGCCTGGGCCAGGGCCAAGGCAGCGGGGGCCATTCCCTCACTGTTTCCAGGATGGCTTCACAGGCCACATGAAACCACTTCGCGGGCCAGATCCAGTCCCCAGGCCTTGTGTTTGACATGTCTGCATTAGATACTCAAGGCAAACATATTTTTACTTAATTACTATCCTACAAATTCCACTCTCACCAAAAACAGTCAGACATATCTGGGCCTGATTATAGTATCTAGACAGATAAGGAGAAAAGTGAAGAGGGTTGGGCATAATACTTACAATTAATATAACTAAGTCATGTTCAATTAGTAATTCCTAAGCATAACATACATTAAATTCTCCATATCTTATTACTGATAGCTTACTGGTTCTTGGTCCATACTATCAAGCCATAAACAATTTCACTGGATAAGCAACATGTTTTCCTTACATGTTCTTTACATAGAAAAGTAATCTTTTATAAGGATGTAAGCTCTGTTCTAATACACTGTGTATTAACCTACGTTTTCATTTGAAACCTGGTTATTTTAAGAGGAAAAAAGTTTTTTATCAACCAATACAAAAGAAATGATTCGCTACAGGCGCAACTAGTGAGTTGGACTAAACTTCTGCAGACTGAAAGACATCAAAGTGAGGCATTTATAGAATTCTTATGTATCTGGAATGTGAATCTCACTTTTTCTTTGATAGTTCAAATTGATGCACATAAGTGTCCCATTTTTACTTTCACATCCTGACAAGGTTAGCAACTCTCACTCCAAAGTTACCCAATGAACATCCTTGGCCGAGTATAAACTTGAACCTGGGTCTCTTTGGTTCTAGTCCAACTCTCTAACCACTGCACCACACTATATTCAAGTTTATACTGTTTATACCAGGGGTCTTCAAACCTGGCCCTTTTATGACTTGTAGACTTCAACTCCCAGAATTCCTCAGCAAAGCATGCTGGCTGAGGAATTCTGGGAGTTGAAGTCCACAAGTCATAAAAGGGCCACGTCTGAAGACCCCTGGTTTATACTGTTTGCATTTTAGTATTTCATGGTTTATGAGTTTGGTCTAGTGCACGGGTCGGCAACCCATGACTCTGGAGCCGCATGCAGCTCTTTCAGCCTTCTCCTGTGGCTCCCAGTTGTCCTCCGCCAATTGCAGAGAGAAACAAGAGGCACTTGTGCTTCCCTTCTTTCTTTCTCTCTCTCTCTCTCTCTCTCTCTCTCTGTGTACGTGTACGCACGCACGCGTGTGTAAAGAAGAGAGTGGCCTCACGCTGTTCTCCGAAAAGCTGACAAGCTTATTGGGTTGGGCTCCTGCCTTTGCTGTGTCTCTGCAGGAAGCAGCAGAAAGCAGCTTCTCTCTCTCTCTCTCTCTCTCTCTCTCTCTCTCTCTCTCTTTCTCTCACACACACAGAGAGAGAGAGAGAGAGAGGGAGGGAGGGAGGGAGGGAGGGGGGGGAAGAGGACTGGCAGACCAAGGGCAGGAGAGCCAGCCCTATAAGAGTGTGTGTCGGCTTGTCGGAGAACAGAGTGAAGCCAGCTTGCCAGGTGAGAAGATCGGAGAGAGGGAGGGGGGAGAGAGGGGGGGAGAGAGGGAGGGAGAAGGAGTGTCAAGTTTCCGACATCGAATGTTATTGCTTGACGAGAGAGAGAGAGAGAGAGAGAGAGAGAGAGAGAGAGAGAGAGAACTCATGCACAGCAGCCTCTATTTCTTTTTAATTAAACTCTTCAATCAAGCTTCCCCGCTCATGCACGTGAGTTTTGCGGCTCCCAGTTTTTTCTTTTCTGTGGGAAACAGGTCCAAGTGGCTCTTTGCCGACCCTTGGTCTAGTGGTTAAGGCACCAGGCTAGAAAGTGGGAGACCATGACTTCTAGTTCTGTCTTAATAGTCAAAGTCAGTTGGTGACATTGGACCAGTCACTCTCAGCCCAACTCACCTCACAGGGTTGTTGTGGAGAAAATAGGAGGAATAGGAGAAAATTGGATATGTTTGCTACATTGAGTTATTTGTAAAAAAAATAAAGGCAGGATACAAATAAATACTACTGTAAACTACCTTGTGAATATGAATTAGTACTGAAAATACATCCCAGGAGCAAGTACTTACTATCAGGAGCAGCAAAATGAGTGTTCATTGAAGGGCTCCTAAACAATTGAGCAGTGTTGCAGATACTGCTCTTATCAGCATCTCTGCCAGTGTCTGTTTAACTCTGGCTCTGCATACCTAGGTACATTAAACATACATCAGTATGGTAAAAGGATAGAGTATTAAACCTGAACTAGGGAAACCTAGGCTCAAATCCTTAGGAATAAATATTACAGGTTACCTTAAATCAGTTAATACAGTACATCCCTGCCTGATCTAGCTGTACTGATGTTAAAGTATGGCAAAACCCAAGCTGCAGATAAAAATGTAACCAAAATAGCACAAGTTACTATTTACCAACATAACCCATCAAATACTTAATACATCCTAAGTGTAGCTCCATAAAGATATTTTAATATTTCACCATAACAAATATACTCACATCAACTTTTTAAAGGCATAAATCTAGAGGCTCTTTTAACCAATTCTTTACAGATCTACTGACTTCTTGCTAACCAGCAATGGTTGGCTGGCTTGACTATGCTCCAGATCACATCATGTATTAATTGAACAGATTCTTTTCACTACCAGCATAGCTTCTGGGAATGTCTGGGGTTATGCAGGCTTTTTGGACATTTCTACTATATTATTTATTTATTTTATTTTATTTTATTTTTATACCGCCCTTCTCCCGAAGGACTCAGGGCGGTGTACAGGGCAATACAATAAAATACAATATATAAAAATTAAAAAATATTAAATACAATAGCCCAGTTTAATAAATTACAAAACGTTAAAATACCCCTAAACCCATCAGACCAGGCCGGCTTGTTCAAATAAATATGTTTTTAGGTCACGTCGGAAGGAGCGAAGGTCGGGAGCTGTCCGGAGCTCCACCGGTAAACGGTTCCACAGGTCTGGCGCGCCCACAGAGAATGCCCTCCCCCTGGGGGCCGCCAGTCGACACTCTTTCACCGACGGCACCCTAAGGAGGCCCTCTCTGTGGGAGCGCACTGGACGAAGGGAAGTTGATGCCGGCAGCAGATGTTCCCGTAAGTAACCCGGACCCATGCCATTTAGGGCTTTATAGGTCATAACCAGCACCTTGAATCTTACCCAGAGGACAACTGGAAGCCAATGCAGCTCACGGAGTAGAGGTGTTACATGGGAGTATCGGGAAACTCCCACCACCACTCGTGCGGCTGCATTCTGCACCAGCTGGAGCCTCCGAGTAGTCCTCAAGGGCAGCCCCATGTAGAGAGCATTGCAGTAGTCCAAACGGGAGGTCACGAGTGCATGAGTGACTGTGCGCAAGGCATCCGGGTCTAGATAGGGCCGCAACTGATGCACCAGGCGAACCTGAGCGAAGGCCCCCCTAGTCACAGCTCCTATATGATCATCCAAGGAGAGCTGTGAATCTAGGACACCCAAGTTACGAGCCCTATCTACGGGGGGGGGGTAATATCTCACCCCCCGTAATTAATGGTGGAATATTCTGAATTTCCCGAGACGCCGGCACACACAGCCACTCAGTCTTGTCAGGGTTGAGCTTATTATACTATTATCTTCTATGCCATTCCTCTAACATAATCAAATCAACCTTCTTGGTACCCAACTAAAAATTGGCTAATTTAATCCACACTAAATTAGAGACCAATAAACCAATTCCCCCACCCAAAATTCATTTTCATGAGTAACTGCAGTGAGAACTGTATGTCCTAATAGTTTAACTTAACCAAAAAGTCTACTCACCAAATAGTGTACATATTATCTACAGAAAAATGAAATTAAACACCGTATTAATCCCCTGTAGATTGGGGGGGGGGGTTTTCCTACTTGGTTCCTGAACATACAAATCTACTCCATTCCTGCTTGTGTTTCTCTCCATTAAAAAAAGCCAACAAGAACCCCTTAAATTTCTTCTGGAGCAGCTTTCTCAGTCAGAAAGACTGGATTTCCCCCCCACACACACACACACACAATGTGTACATCTATTTGAAATCCAGAATTATCATTGGCTACTTCATCAAATTATCTAATTTTCCCCATTCCTCACCCCCTCTACCTAATTAACACTTCCTTTCACCGATATGAAGCATACATATTTTAGCATTCCCAGTTATAGACTCAAGGTTTGTTTTCTGAAAAGCACCTTCCCAATATGGTAATCCGTACAGCACTTCCCCCACCTTGCTCTATTTTACGGTGCATTCCGTGTCTCAATACAGTAGCATACGTAGCCCATCTGCCTTCACCACTTCACGGAAAGTCCCCTCCATACTCCGTCGCGTATCGGTTCTTGGCCCCACCACCGCAACTTAAGGCCAAATTAGGTTTAACATCAGCCCACTCATAATTCCCAGTATACATTTCGTTTCTTTTTCTCCTTCCCCCGGCTGACCCTTCCGAATCTTACAAGATCTCGAGTTCCAGAACCCCTCTTAAAAACCTCCTCAGCCCACCCCCAATATGGCTGCTTCGCCCTCGTAACACGCGCGCGCGACATCTGGGCGCCCTCCACTTTGTTCCCTTCTCCTCTCTTTACCTTGGTCAGCCCCACAAAGAACCCACGAATGGAAATGTAAAGATAAAAAGCACGGAGAGGCAGTAGAGCCGCGACTACAGTCGGGGAAAGAAAGTCTCGTCTTGAAGCAAGAGAGCAACTCTTCGGCAAACAGCCTCCCGCGCTCGACCTGTCTCCGCCAAACAAAAGAACACCGAACTCCCCCTCTACCCGCCAAGACTCACTGCGCATGCTCTCTGCTACTCTACGCCCCCTTTTTTAAGCCTCTCGAAGTTCGCTCCTAGCCCGTGGCTTCCTGGGACCGGATGTTATTTTTTCCTACTTCGCTCATAGACTTAGTCTAAATTAGAGTGCAGACCTTCCTTTTTTTCTTTTTCTTTTTTTGAAGAAAAAAAAAGAGTTGTTCATGAAAACAGTGACAAAGGCTAGAATTTTGCCCAGCTATAGCTGAACAGCATTAACCTTCCTCAAATAGCCAATGTTTGTTTTAGTTCAGGTGCAACCTGATTTCTTTTAATAGTTTTTAAGTTTTAAGAATTCTACCCTATATAAGCTGTAGTGATTCCATCAGATAGAAAGACCTGCGCATGGATTAGACCAGGGGTGTCAAACTCAATTTCATTGAGGGCCGCATCAGCATTGCGGTTGCCCTCAAGGGGCCGGGTGGGTGTGGCCTGGGTGGGTGTGGCCTACTGGGTGGGCATGGCTAGAGTGTGTATGGCCTACTGGGTGGGCGTGGCCAGCTCTACATCGTTCGTATCAAGGGTGCCTTTGGGGGCCTGGGCAGGAGTGGGACAGATCTGGGGGTCTCTGGCAGAAGGAGGGTCTCTGGGCCAGGGCCAAGGCAGAGGGGGCTATTCCCTCACTGTTTCCAGGATGGCTTCGCAGGCCACATGAAACCACTTCGCGGGCCAGATCCGGCCCCCGGGCCTTGTGTTTGACATGTCTGGATTAGACAACAAATAAAAGTGTGGGAAGATTCCGGAGAAAGAAATAATTTGGGAAATATTAAAAAGGCATAATATATTTCTCCAAAGGAATAATGGAGAAGAGCTTTTAAAAGGCAGAAACTTCTCCCTCCCCCCTTCCAGAAAACTCAGCAGAAACCAGCTTTTAGAAATGCAAATGTAATAATCCATTCAGGAAAGTTGGGGCCAAGAAGTTAAAAACTATGAGATTAGGAAGACAAAGATCTCTAAAATCTATATACCCCACCCAAACTCTAAAAGACATGACCTTTGGGGACATAATAGGATTTTTTTTTTGTTAGTTGTGTGGAAAATAACTGGAAGTAGCAAGCAAATTTAAAAATAAATATATAGATGCTTTTAGTATTATCATGTAATCATATTTTATATTTTATAATTATCATTTTATAATCAATTGCCTGAGTAGATGCTTTGGGTATATGGGGAAAAATACAAGCCTCAAGTGGAGGGATGGAGAGAACAGGAGTTACAATAGGGGCCAAGTGTGAGTCACCATGTAGGAATTGTTTTTAAGTACCTTCTGGTGCCTGGTACCCCTGGCAGGTGTAGAAGATGGGAGATATCTCTCCTTTAGAATTGATAGTAGGGGAGGGATCTTATTAGTATAATGTTGTAGAAAGAAGAGACTCACGCCAGCTCTTCAGGAAAGGAAAGGTTTATTGCCCAGGTTCAGAAGGCTTAAACAAAGCAAAAGGTCTGAACCCCAAAGGGCTCATGAACAGATATATTTATACACCTCTAATTCCTAGTTCCCCTTCATGGATTACTCCCTTGTCGTGGCGAAGGGGCTTGCGTAATTCAATGAAGCTATGAGCTATGCCATGCAGGGCCACCCAAGACGGACATGTCATAGCCGAGAGTTCTGACAAAACGTGATCCACTGGAGAAGGAAATGGCAACCCACTCCAGTATCTTTGCCATGAAAACCCTATGGACAGTACCAAAAGGCAAAACGATATGACGCTGGAAGATGAGCCCCTCAGGTCGGAAGGCGTCCAATATGCTACTGGGGAAGAGCAGAGGGCTAGTACTAGTAGCGCCAGAAAGAATGAAGCGAATGGGCCAAAGCCGAAAGGACGCTCAGCTGTGGATGTGTCTGGTGGTGAAAGGAAAGTCCGATGCTGTAAAGATTTTTTCTCCATAGGAACCTGGAATGTAAGATCCATGAATCAAGGAAAGCTGGACGTGGTCAAACAAGAGATGACAAGACTGAACATCGACATCTTAGGTATCAGTGAACTAAAATGGACAGGAATGGGTGAAGTTAATTCAGATGACCATCAGGTATACTACTGCGGGCAAGAATCCCTCAGAAGAAATGGAGTAGCCTTCATAGTCAATAAAAGAGTAGGAAAAGCAATACTGGGATACAATCCTCAAAATGACAGAATGATCTTAGTTCTAATCCAAGGCAAACCATTCAATATCACAGTAGTTCACGTCTGTGCCCCAACCACCAGTGCTGAAGAGGATGAAATTGACCAGTTCTATGAAGCCCTACAGCACCTTATAGAACTAACACCCAAAAATGATGTCCTTATCATCATGGGGGATTGGAATGCTAAAGTAGGAAGCCAAAAGATAACTGGAATAACAGGCAAGTTTGGCCTTGGAGTACAAAATCAAGCAGGGCACAGGCTGATAGAATTTTGTCAAGAGAATACGATGGTCATAGCAAACACTCTTTTCCAACAACCCAAAAGACGGCTCTACACATGGACATCACCAGACGGTCAACACAGAAATCAGATTGACTATATGCTCTGCAGCCAAAGATGGAGAAGCTCTATACAGTCAGTAAAAACAAGACCAGGAGCTGACTGTGGCTCAGACCAGGAGCTTCTCCTTGCAAAGTTTAGGCTTAAACTGAAGAAAGTAGGGAAAAGCACTAGGCCACTCAGGTATTAATTAAATCATATCCCTGTTGAATATACAGTAGAGGTGACAAATAGATTTAAGGAATTAGATCTGATAGACAGAGTGCCTGAAGAACTATGGACAGAGGTTCGCAACATTGTACAACAGGTAGCAACCAAAACCATCCCAAAGAAAAAGAAATGCAAGAAAGCAAAATGGTCGTCTGAGGAAGCTTTGCAAATAGCTGAGGAGAGGAGGGAAGCGAAAGGCAAGGGAGAAAAACATAGATATGCCCAATTGAATGCAGAACTCCAGAGAATAGCTAGAAGAGATAAGAATGCCTTCTTAAATGAACAGTGCAAAAAAATAGAAGAACAGTGCAAAATTAGGTAACCAGATCCTGCAGAAACTAGACAACCCCAAAAAACCTTGCAGCTGTCTTCTGTTTACTGGTTCCGTAATGGCTAGAATCACCTGCTTCCTTTCTTGTCCTAGGGCTCTCTGACCATGCTTAATATCATATCCCAAGTATCTTCCTTTCTGCTGTACCAACTGTGCCTTCTTTTTGGACATCCTATCAGCATAGCCCACTGCAGCCCAGAACTCCTGAGTTCAAGCGATCTGCCAGCCTCAGCCTCTGGAACAGCTGGATTACAGGCTCGCGCCACCGCGCCTGGCTATTTACGACTGACATTCCCACTCCTGTATCTCCCAAAAACGTCATTCTGTGGCCCCCTATATTCATAGTTACCAAAGACTCGGGGGGGGGCTCCTCTAAGCCCGGTCTCCGTCAATCCATCCAACTTGTCCTTGCCAATCCACTCCCCTTTATCTCACGTTTACCCTCCATTCTTCTTCTACCTCCTCGGCTCCCTCTGGATCCTCTACCTCTCAAGGGAAATCCAGTCTGTACCTTGCCTATAGACATTCCTCTTCCAAAACCTGTCCTTCCTCTCCAGCCTCGTCCTCTCGTCCCTCTTTTCGGACATTCCCTATGCCAATGACCTTCTTCCCTACAATACGCACACTGGTCTGACCCAAGCAGTGTCTTTCCTTGTAAAGCTACTGCCAACAATTCCGTTTTCCTCTGCATTCGTGCTTCCCTCTCTCTTTCTCTCTATTAACATACACTTTCCTTGCCACCTCCAACAATTCACTGGTATTCTTTCCCAGAGCTCCTTCCAACCTCTGTAACTTCTTCCTTATATGACCATAGTTTTGTGCTATGACTCTCTCATTCAACATTCATACATTGTCTGCACGTCTCGGATCTATCTGCGTATACAGCTCATAAGCCTCTATCAGCTGTTGCAAAAAATCCTCTCTGGGCTTTCATCTGCTCCCTGCGTTACCAAAGACGGCTTAGACATATTCACAGGGGTTTTTCCTGCCTTCCAAAGCGCCTCTACTGTTAAATTCTGATATTCCTGCAACAACGTTCTTTGCACTGCATTCCTAATGTTCCAATCTGGATCCTGCCCCGGTGCCCTTGTCTGTAACTCTGCCTGTATATTCTGCGCGTTAGGGTACCTGTCTATAACACACTTCCTAACCGCGGCTCTCCACTTGTGCTAGTTCGGTTAACTCTTTGGACTTCCCTGACAGATCCGTAACATTGTTTCCAATTGAACAAATCAGTTGCAGTGAAGAGGACATACCAGCAAACAGGTTGCACATTCGTTTGTCCCATGGCATCAATGACTCACTGATCAACTTGCCTTAAGGGTGCCATTAGTTTCCCCCCTCTTCTATTTCGCTCCGTTTGTATATATGGCTACCGGGGATGCCACCCCGGTTTCTTCATCTTCCTCCTCTTTTCCGCCTCCTACCTCCCTCTGGACTCGAACCATTGGGTTCATTACGACCTGGCCCCTAGCCACGTCTTAATTATTCGGCTGTATTGCCGTCCTTCGAACTTTTCTTAGTGGCTTTCGGATAAGGGACCCTATATTGGGCATGATTGAAGTATGTATCAACTTCCTTGAGCATGCGCTCCAACGGAGCGCTCGCCATACTACTACCTCCACCTATCTTACCACTCTCACTCACAGAGAAACCTCCCCCATCCTTGGGGGCTGTATGCACCCTTCTTCTTCGTCCTTAGGAGCCATGGGCTCCTTTCTTCTTTGCTTCTTTCTTACTGCTAACTGCGCTTCACTTAGCGCTGCAGCAGCTGCGTCCGCTTGCGGTTGCGGACGCAGCACATACGGAGGGGGTCTAAATGTCATTTCCTCTTCCTCAACCAGCACCTCTTTCTTAGCATCTGACACCTTGGTTTCGAATATTTTCACATCCTTAAATCTTTTTGACACAACATTTAGCTTCTTTCCTTTAGGTCTAGCAACACAGAGGTGAACCATTTCAGCCTGACATTGTAGTAGGTCCTCTGCCTTCTCTTCTACTGCATTACACCACTGATCTATATACTGATATTGATTGGGGTACTTTTCCTCATTTGCTGCTATCATGGCCCTGAGGTCGTTGATGAGCTGGTTTTTGAATGTACCCTCTTGCGGCCACCCAACCCCCATATGTTACCACTGCTTTTCACATAGAAACCTCAGCCTCTCTTTTGTCACCTTAGGATGAGGGACTTTATACTGTGTATGATTAAAATAATCATCAAAACCTTTCAACATGCATTCCAGCGGTGTGCTGGGAACACTGCTTCTCCCCCCCCCATTCTAAGAACACTGCCACTGACCTATGGTGCCGGACGTTCCAATGGTCACCAACAGGAACTGCAATGGCTTAACCTCCCACACAGCCTAACACGGACTACTTTAGGATCGCCGTCCCGACCGAGGAGGGTGATCAGTCTCCCTCTCCTATCTTCAGGTGAGATAGGTACTTTACAACTTTAACACATATATAGCTTAACAAGGACTACTTTAGGATCGCCGTCCCGAGTCCAGGAGGGTGATCAGTCCCCCTCTTCTATCTTCAAATGAGATAGGTACTTTTCCCCTTTAACACATACTCGCCTGAGGCGTCTTCATACTTCGTCCTCTCCCCGTCCTGGCCAGGATTCGCGTTCAGACCTCCTTTCCTTCCCTCAAGGGATCTTGGACTAGCCGTCAGCACCGTCGACCCCGCAGAGGTGTCACTGCTGTCTCCCGGAGGTGCTTTCCCCCCTGGCGCCTGGAGAATGTTTCAGAAGTGGCCTTTCATCGGGTCCGAGGGGTCGGGCTGCCCTCAGCGAAACATCGCCTCGCAATGAAGTCCCTTCGTGGTCGCCATGAAACTGTTGTACAAAGAAGAGACTCACGCCAGCTCTTCAGGAAAGGAAAGGTTTATTGCGCAGGTTCAGAAGGCTTAAACAAAGCAAAAGGTCTGAACCCCGAAGGGCTCATGAACAGATATATTTATACACCTCTAATTCCTAGTTATATATTGTTATACCTTGTTCCTCATATGGTTACATCCTGCACATTCTTATCAGACAACAGTTTACAGAAGAAAATTACATGAAGTACGTGTAGTTTCACAGACAGGATATGGCTATCCCAATCATCATCTGCCTTAAGGACAAGACTATGTTTGCTTAAACAAGGACTTTAATACATTCCTCTTTAAGACAGTCGCCGGGAATACGTGCAGTTACGCTATCGGGATTATGGCTACCTTGATCAGCATCTGCCCTAAGGACACGAATACATTTATTTACACAAATACTTTAGTACACTTCCTCTTTTTTTTTATTGAAAGGTTTTACAGTACATTTTATCTTTAACAATCCCCCCTCCCCCCACCCCTACCTAACCCTCCCTATCCCTCCCCCCATTCCCCCCTCCCCCCCGACTTCCCAGAGCTAAGTACAAGGTATAAAAACAAAGAACAATCATAAACATCCATATGCTAACAACAATAAACTATTAATTCTATCGCCCTCTAGCTCATATGAAATGACTACAAGCAATACTAATATTACATATAAAAAGAAAAAAAAGAAAAAAGAAAAGAAAACTTATTCAAATGCTAAATGAAACTTTTTAGTCCCATATTTGTTCTGGATATAATCAATCCACTTTTTCCACTCCATAATATAACGTTCTTGCGAATGATCTTTCAAGTAAGCCGAAATCTTTGCCATTTCCGCCAGGTCAGAAACCTTTAGAGTCCATTCTTCTATAGTCGGCAGTTCCTCCTTTTTCCAATATTGACCTATTAAGAGTCTTGCTGCTGTGATTAAGTTCAACATCAACTTAATGTCCACAACAGTAGCATCTGTAATTATGCCCAATAAAAACAATTGCGGAGAAAACTTTATCCTTTGCTTAAAGATCTTCTGCATATTCCACCAAATTTTTATCCAAAAAGCCTTAACCTTTTTGCAGGTCCACCATATATGAAAATACGTTGCATCTTCGCCACCACACCTCCAACATTTAGGTTGATAATTCGGATACATACTTGCAAGCTTTTTAGGATCTAAATGCCATCTATAAAACATTTTATAAAAGTTCTCTCTTAGGTTTTGGGCTTGCGTAAATTTTACGTTCCTCACCCAGATCTTTTCCCACGTGTCCATTGTAATAACTTCTTGAATATTCTGGGCCCATTTTATCATACAGTCTTTAACAAGTTCTGTTTCTGAGTCAATATCTATCAATGCAAGATAAATCCGTTTGATATGTGCTGGACCCTGGTTTCTAATTTGCTTTATCAAATTTTCATGAGTCATTGAGAAACCAATTTTCTGATCTTCTTTCCACCTGGCACGTAATTGAGTATATTGGAACCAAGTTTGAACGATCTTCTCATCTCGCAAGAGATTGTACGGCTTCAAACACCAGACGTTCCTTTCCAAGCTTAAGATCTCCTTATACGTAGTCACATCATGTTTGAAGCCAACATTTATGTTTTCTATTGCATGTTTCGGGATTGCCCACAACGGCATCTTGTAGTCTAACTTATGTCTATACTTCTTCCAAACTCTCAACAATGCCTTAAAATATGCACTTTAAACACATTATCTACCTTCTTATCATACAACAAATATGCATGCCAGCCAAATAACAAGTCGTGGCCCTCAAGATTTAATAATCTCCCTTGTGTCAAATTAATCCAGTCACTTATTCCTGACAACGCAGCAGCTTCATAATATAATTTAAGATTAGGCATTTTAAGACCACCTCTTTCACGAGTATCCTGCATAATCTTAAATTTAACTCGTGGCCTTTTCCCTGCCCACACAAATTTATTGATACCCCGTTGCCATTCTTCCAAATTAGAGTCTTTTTTAAGGACCGGTATCATTTGGAATAAAAATAAAAATTTAGGCAGGACATTCATTTTCACTGCTGCAATTCTTCCCAGCAAAGACAATTGCAGTTTTTCCCAGCTCTCCAATTCTTTTTGAATTTTTCCCCATAACTTTTCATAATTATTTTTATATAACTTTGCATTGGAGGGTGACAAATACACCCCCAAATATTTAACCCTTTTAACAATCTCAAATCCAGTTAATCCTTCTAAAAGGGCCTTTTGCGGTGCTGTCATATTTTTGGCCAAAATTTTTGTTTTTTGTGCATTAACTTTAAATCCAGAAACCTTCCCATATTGCATTATTATCTCCATCAGGTCCACAACAGAGTTTTCTGGCTGGGTCACCGTAACAACCAGATCGTCTGCAAACGCCCTCAATCTATAATCCTGATCTCTAATTTGAATACCCTTAATTTTTTCCGAGTTCCGTATTTTTATCAATAATATCTCCAATGTTAAAACAAATAATAAAGGTGATAACGGACACCCTTGTCTTGTGCCCTTCTCAATATTGCATACTTCAGTCAGGCTATTGTTAACTATTATTCGGGCAGTTTGTTTTTGATATAATGCCCTAATTGATTGTAAAAATTTATCCCCAAAATTCATTTTATCTAAAACTTTCATCAGAAATTGCCAATCCAATTGATCAAAAGCTTTTTCAGCATCTAAAAAAATTAGCGCTGCAGGGATCTGGTTGTTCCTTTCCAAAAACTCCACCACATCAACTATATGCCTCACATTATTTTTCATTTGTCTACCACTAATGAACCCAGTTTGATCCCCATGAATCATCTGTTGCAAAACCCTCATCAATCTGTTAGCTAACACCTTAGCAAATATCTTGTAGTCTGTATTTAAAAGTGATATTGGTCTGTAGTTTTTTACTTGAGTAGCATCTTGATCTTCCTTCAGAATCAAAGAAATAAAAGCAGTTCTCCAAGACGGAGGCACCCTTCCCCCCCCTCTGAATTGTCTGAAACAATTCCCTTAATGGCTTTATCAGCTCCAATTGTAAATTTTTGTAGTAGACCGCAGTCAGACCATCCGTACCTGGCGCTTTGTCCACCTTCAATTCCTTAATTGCTAAAAGAATTTCTTCTTCTGTTATCAATTGATTAATCTCCTCCTTTTGTTCTTGTGTAAGAACCGGGATGCTAGCATTCTTCAAATATACATCAATATCTGTTTCATTAATCTTCTCCTTAACATATAATTTGGAATTAAAATCCACAAAGGCTTCCTTGATAAGATCCTGTTGAAACACAACCTTTCCTTTGTATTCAATTTTATCTATATTAGAAGCCCTTTGTTTTTTCCTTAACCTGTAGGCTAACCACCTACCTGGTTTATTGGCATTGCAAAAAGTATTATGCCTAGCAAACCGTAGGTTAGTTGCCACCTGATCAGCCATCAACTTATCAAATTGTCCTCTTAGCAGGTTAATGACCTCCTTAATCTTCGCATCCGATGGATTCAAAATTAGGGCCTTTTCTTTTTCCCTGATTTCATTCTCCAGTTCTTTCCTTCTAACTTCCAAATTACGTCTATATTTATTATTCATATATATTAACACCCCTCTCATATAGGCTTTGCTAGCATCCCAAACCATGTCCATAGAGGTATCCTTGTTCATATTAATTTCAAAAAAATCCTTCATCTGCTTTTTACATTCTTCCACATTTCTCTGATTTCTAAACAAATTCTCATTTACGCGCCAGGACACTTCCTCTTTAATGTAAGCAAACGGGGCAGTAATAATGTATTCTGTTTAGGCACTTCTGATAGATTTGTTATGTACCAGCCTGCTTCCGGCCCTGCAGAAAAGGCACCCCCTTTACAAACGGCAAGAGGCTGGAATACGCCTGCCAAATTTATTACTACAAAAACAAACAAGACACGAACCAAGAAACAGGAGCTTTAAGAAACACTATCCGAGCGGTTGCCTTCAGCAAACCAGCCCTCCCCACACATTCCCCTTATATAGAATAAAGGGCGTGGCTTCTCTCTGCCTCCTTCCGAGAAGCCCCATTGCCTTCCTCTGTTTACTCCTGACTGACTGCCTCCTGTGTCGGGCGTCCTTGAACAGGGCCAGCTGTGGGTCATCTTCATCCACGCTGTCAGGCTCACACAGCTGGGTCTGCATCGTGACCAGATGAGAGGGGCCTTGCTGGGGGCTCTCATCAAGCTGTCCAATCCCCTCAGCAAGCTCTTCAACACCCCCCTCCTCCTCCTCTGAGTCGTCCGACCCAACTGCCGAACCCACAGGCTGACCCTGAATCACAACACTATCCCGCACCGCATGACCCTTCCCCCGGGTCTGCCGATCCGGATGCGGTCGAGATGGAAATTGTTCATGAAAAGCGGTCACCAACGCAGGGGCATGAACGGCGGTCGTGTCTTCCCAGGTGAAGTCCTCTGGTCCGTAACCTTTCCATTCAATCAGGTACTGGAAACGACCTTTCAGCCAATGGGAATCCCTGATGCTGGCGACCTCGTACTCGGGGGTGCTGCCTCCATCACGAGGTCCTGATGGGGGAGGTTCCGCTCGCCAGAGTGGACAGGCCGGTTGCTCGGGGACCAACAGAGACCGATGAAAGACTGGGTGCACGCGCAGGGAACGTGGCAGAGTTAAGCAATAGGCAACCAGATTGATGACAGCCTCGACTGGGAATGGTCCTAAATATCGGTAATCTAAATTTCTCACCGGCCGTGTTGACGGTAGGTTCCTGGTGGACAACCAGACCCAATCTCCCACCGATAGTGGAGGCGTATCGCGTCTTGACCGATCAGCAAACATTTTGTAATCGGCCTTGGCCTTCTCTAACTGACGTCGCACCAATCGATGGATCGCCTGTAACTCTGCCATGAAGTCGTTCGCTGCCGGCTCCGGTGAGTCCATGGGAGAAAGGGGGAAAAACCGGGGGTGATATTCCACATTGGCCAAGAACTGTGTCATCTGTGTGGAGGTGTGCTGCGAATTGTTAAATGCAAACTCAGCTATGGCCAGATAGTCCACCCAATTGTTTTGCTGCAGATTGACGTAGCAGCGCAGATATTGTTCCAGGATACCGTCAGTTTGAGGATGATGCGCGGACGAGAGGCAAATCTTGATATCCAACGCATGCATCAACTCCTGCCAGAAGCGGGCTGTAAACTGGGCCCCCCTATCAGAGACGACTCTATCAGGGAGGCCGTGCAGCCGAAACACCTGCTGAATGAACATACGACTAGTGGCGCGGGCTGACGGTAAGCCGCGACAGGGGATGAAGTGTGCCATCTTGGTCAGCATGTCCACCACCACATACACTGTCGTAAAACCAGAGGATGGGGGTAAATCCGTCAGAAAGTCCATGGACACAGCCCCCCAGGGTCTTTTGGGTGTCGGCAAAGGCTGCATTAATCCAGGCTGGGCCCCTGTCGCTGACTTGGCCTGCCTGCATGGGATGCAGGAGGTAACAAAGGACTGGACGTCGTGTCGGACTCGGGGCCACCAGAAGGTATGGGAGACCAGTGTTGTGACTCAGGGCCAGCCTGTGGGTCCGACAGCCGGCTCCGATGTATCGGATGACTCAGATGAGGGGGAGGGAAACGAACCGGCTGATGATGGTTTGGAGGCTTTGCAGAGCCCTCAGCCGGGGACCTCTTCTCAGCTGCGTGAGCCCGAGAGTGCGGAGGAAGATGACCCACAGCTGGCCCTGTTCAAGGACGCCCGACGCAGGAGGCAGTCGAGCAGGAACAAACAAAGAAAGGCTGTGGGACTCCTCGGGAGGAGGCACAGGGAGATCACGCCCTGAGCTCTCTATAAAAGGAGTGTTTGGGGAGGGGCTGGTTGCTGAAAGCAACTTTTCCGCTTGAGAAGACAAGCTCTTGTGTTTTTGTTAACTGCGTAATTAAATCTTGGCAGATGCCTTTTAGCCTTGGACGCTCTCCAGTCTCTTCTTTCTGAATAGGGGTTTGCCTTACTACAAGGCCAGAAGAGGGCTGGTTCAGAACAGTTTGCTTTCAGCCACCCACCCCTTATTACTACGATGGAGCAGCTTCTTGCCGAGAATGCCCAGCTCACCCAGCAACTCACTTTGCTGGCAGCTCAGGTGGCTCAACTGCAAGCTCAGGTACTTGCTGCACCCCCACCCAGGAGGAAATGTCAGATAGCTATGCCGGATAAATTTGCTGGTACTCCAGAACTGTTTCCTGCCTTCTTGGGACAATGCCAGCTTTTTATCAGCGTGAGAGCAGCTGATTTCCCCACTGACCGAGATAAGGTGGGATTCGTGTTGAGCCTTCTGTCGGGAGATGCAGCTCGTTGGGGCACGCCTCTGTTGGCACAGCCTAGCCCTTTGTTGGATAACTTTGGGGGGTTTTGTGACCATATGCGCCTCATGTACGAGGACCCGATTAAGGCGCAGACTGCCACCCGACGCCTGAAAGCTTTGAGGCAGGGTCAGCGCCCTCTACAGGCCTATATCAGCGATTTCCGGCTGCTTAGCCAGGATTCCGCCTGGAATGAGGCTGCGCTCGTGGATGCCTTTCAGGATGGCTTGTCAGAGGAGATGTTGGATGAGCTGGCCCGCGTGGACATTCCCTCAGACCTGAATGGGCTGATCCATCTTTGTCTGCGGATCGATGCCCGGCTGCAGCAGCGAAAGAGTCGCCATGCCACCCCACAGACCCCTGCCGCTCCTGTTGAGCGTGTGCCCCCAGTCCAGAGGGAGGAGCCAATGGAGCTGGGTGCCGCCAGGTCTCGTCTATCGGTGACGGAAATGGACAGACGACGATCGGAGGGGTTGTGTTTTTACTGTGGGGACCCTGGACATTTGGCTGCTTCTTGCCCGAAGAAGCGTCAGCGGGCGTCAGTGACCAAGCCTGCCCCGAGAAAGTCCCCTGCTTTGCTGTCGGGAAACGGCCCGAGCCCGATCTAGACGGTGTGAAAGATCGGGCGACCCACAACGACCACGCCGAGCGACGCCGTTCCGACGGTGCCTGTGAACCTCCACGGCATTTGATTCTGGAGGCACGTCTGATCCTTCCTGGCAAGCCAGAGGGGATTCCGGTCCATGCCTTAATTGACTCTGGGGCTACCACTAACTTTATGGATTCGGCCTTTGTGGCCAAATGGGCTGTTCCCCAGTGTCCGGTGGATCCGCCCATGCTTGTGGAGACCATCGATGGTCGAGTGCTCCTGTCCGGGCCTATTACGGCCGCCACGCAACCCGTGTGTATGGCCATCAGTACCCATGTGGAGGCCATTCAGTTCTACGTCACTTCGGATCTGCACTTCCCCGTGGTCTTGGGACTGGCGTGGCTCCGGGCGCATGATCCACAGATCTATTGGTCTCAGAACTTGGTCACCTTCCCAAGTTTGCAGTGCGTGGACCACACCCGCCATATCTGTGCCGGCCAGGTGGAGGGTTCCCCAGGGGTTTCCTTGCCTCCCGAACTGTCCGACTTTGCTGACGTGTTCAGCGAGTCATAGGCGGACCAATTACCCCCGCACAGGCCCTACGACTGCTCCATTGACCTAGTCCCTGATGCGCCTCTCCCAGTGGGGCGTTTGTACTCCATGTCGGAGCCCGAGTTGGCTGCATTGCGGGACTTCCTGACAAAGAATTTGGCTCGTGGTTTCATCTGGCCCTCGTCCTCGCCAGTGTCTGCGCCCGTGCTCTTCGTCAAAAAGTAGTCGGGCGAGTTACGGCTTTGCTGTGACTACCGGAAACTCAACGCCATCACGGTGCGTAACCGCTACCCGCTGCCCCTCATCCCCGAGCTCTTGGACCGACTCCGGGAGGCTAAGATCTTCACGAAACTGGACCTGCGTGGAGCTTACAACCTCGTCAGGGTTCGGCCGGGTGATGAGTGGAAGACGGCGTTTGGTACTCGCTATGGACATTTCGAGTACACGGTGATGCCGTTTGGCCTGACCAACGCCCCCGCTGTGTTTCAGCATTTTATGAACGATATCTTTCGGGATCTGTTGGACCAGTTTGTCGTGATTTACCTGGACGACATCCTGATATACTCCCCGTCGCGTGAAGCGCATCATCAGCATCTCCGTCAGGTCCTGCAGCGCCTCCGGGAACATCGGCTGTTTGCCAAGTTGGAGAAGTGCCAGTTCTACCAGGTGACCATCGATTTCCTGGGTCACCGCATTTCTCCTGAGGGCATCGCCATGGAGCCGAGTAAAGTCGAGTCGTTGCAGAGTTGGCAACCCCCGCGTCGCGTGAAGGACGTTCAGCGACTCCTTGGATTTGCCAACTACGATCGGACATTCATCCCTGGCTTTGCTGCCTTGACAGCCCCCCTCACCCGGCTCCTGCAGAAGAAGACTCGGTTCCAGTGGAACGCCCCCGAACAACAGGCGTTCCAGGCTTTGAAGGACGCCTTCATGAAGGAGCCCATCTTGAAACATCCCGACCTGCAACGGCCGTTTGTCGTGGAGGCGGACGCCTCCGACATTGCCATTGGGGCCGTGTTACTCCAGGCAACGACGCCCAGCGGTACCCTTTTCCCTTGCGCGTATCACTCTCGGAAATTGAACCCCTCAGAGCGCAACTATACCATCTGGGAGAAGGAGCTGCTGGCCATCAAGGCGGCGTTCGAGGCTTGGAGGCATCATCTGGAGGGGGCGCGGCATCAGATCGAGGTCCGGACGGACCACAAGAATCTGGAAAGCCTGCAGACCGCTCGGAATTTGAATCAACGCCAGATCCGGTTGTCCCTCTTCTTTGCGAGGTTTGACTTCCGAGTGCGGTACATACCAAGCGGGCACAACCAGAGAGCGGATGCTCTGTCCAGAAAGCCCGAATACACCCGAGCGGAAGACAAGCTTCCGCCCAGGACAGTGATCCCCGTCGAGTCTTTTGCTGCGGTGCGGGAGCCAGTGGATATACGGGCTCGGATCCGGGAGGCGCAGCAGCAGGAGGCGTGGGTGGCTCAGCAGAAGGAAGAGGTGGGGCCAGATTCGCCTTGGTCGGTCGCGGATGGACTCCTGTATTATCGTGACCGGCTCTATGTTCCAGGAGGGCCACTCAGGGGACTCGTCCTCAGCCAGTGTCATGATAACCCGGCTGCGGGGCATTTTGGCCTGTTCAAGACTCTGAACTTCGTCTCCCGTACTTTCTGGTGGCCCCGAGTCCGACACGATGTCCAGTCTTATGTCACCTCCTGCATTCCTTGCAGGCAGGCCAAGTCAGCGACAGGGGCCCCGCCTGGTTTACTGCAGCCTTTGCCAACGCCCAAGAGACCCTGGGGGGCTGTGTCCATGGACTTTCTGACGGACCTACCCCCATCCTCCGGCTTCACAACAGTGTTTGTGGTGGTGGACATGTTGACCAAGATGGCGCACTTCATCCCCTGTCGCGGCTTACCGTCAGCTCGCGCCACTAGTCGCATGTTCATCCAACAGGTGTTCCGGCTGCACGGCCTTCCCGATAGGGTCGTCTCCGATAGGGGGGCCCAGTTTACAGCCCGCTTCTGGCAGGAGTTGATGCGGGCGTTGGACATTAAGGTTTGCCTCTCGTCCGCGCATCATCCTCAGACCGACGGGGGTACCGAGAAGGTCATCGGCATCTTAGAACAGTATCTGCGCTGCTATGTTAACCTGCAGCAGGACAATTGGGTGGACTATTTGGCCATAGCCGAGTTTGCCTTTAACAACTCGCAGCACACCTCCACGCAGATGACACCGTTCTTGGCCAACGTGGGTTATCACCCCAGGTTTTTCCCCCTTTCTCCCGTGGACTCACCGGAGCCGGCAGCGAACGAATTCATGGCGGAATTACAGGCGATCCATCGGTTGGTGCGTCGGCAGCTGGAGAAGGCCAAGGCCGACTACAAGAGGTTCGCCGATCGGTCGAGAAGGGATACGCCTCCATTATCGGTGGGGGATCGGGTCTGGCTGTCCACCAGGAACCTACCATCCACTCGGCCGGCGAGGAAGCTGGACCACCGTTACCTTGGACCGTTCCCAGTCGAGGCCGTCATCAACCCGGTCGCCTATCGTTTTCCTCTGCCACGTTCCCTGCGCGTGCACCCCGTCTTCCATCGGTCCTTGTTGGTCCCCGAACAACCGGCTTGTCCACTTCGCCAAGCGGAACCTCCCCCATCAGGAACTCGTGATGGAGGCAGCACCCCCGAGTACGAGGTCGCCAGCATCAGGGATTCCCGCTGGCTGAAAGGTCGCTTCCAGTACCTGATCGAGTGGAAAGGGTACGGGCCGGAGGACTTCACATGGGAAGACGCGACCGCCGTTCATGCCCCCGCGTTGGTGACTGCTTTTCACGAACAGTTCCCATCCCGACCGCATCCGGATCGGCAGACCCGGGGGAAGGGCCCTGCGGTGCGGGATAGTGTTGTGACTCAGGGCCAGCCTGTGGGTCCGACAGCCGGCTCCGATGTATCGGATGACTCAGATGAGGGGGAGGGAAACGAACCGGCTGATGATGGTTTGGAGGCTTTGCAGAGCCCTCAGTCGGGGACCTCTTCTCAGCTGCGTGAGCCCGAGAGTGCGGAGGAAGATGACCCACAGCTGGCCCTGTTCAAGGACGCCCGACGCAGGAGGCAGTCGAGCAGGAACAAACAAAGAAAGGCTGTGGGACTCCTCGGGAGGAGGCACAGGGAGACCACGCCCTGAGCTCTCTATAAAAGGAGTGTTTGGGGAGGGGCTGGTTGCTGAAAGCAACTTTTCCGCTTGAGAAGACAAGCTCTTGTGTTTTTGTTAACTGCGTAATTAAATCTTGGCAGATGCCTTTTAGCCTTGGACGCTCTCCAGTCTCTTCTTTCTGAATAGGGGTTTGCCTTACTACAAGGCCAGAAGAGGGCTGGTTCAGAACAACCAGGTTCAGGGTCTTGAACAGGCCAAAATGCCCCGCCGCCGGGTTATCGTGACACTGCCTGAGGAGGAGTCCCCTGAGTGGCCCTCCTGGAATGTAGAGCCGGTCACGATAATACAAGAGTCCATCCGTGACTGTCCAAGGAGAATCTGGCCCCACCTCCTCCTTCCGCTGAGCCACCCACACCTCCTGCTGTTGTGCCTCCTGGATCCGAGCCCGTATATCAACCGGCTCCCGCACCACAGCAAAAGACTCGACGGGGATCACTGTCCTGGGCAGAAGCTTGTCTTCCACTCGGGAATATTCGGGCTTCCTGGACAGAGCATCCGCTCTTTGATTGTGCCCGCTAGGTATGTACCGAACCCGGAAGTCAAACCTCGCAAAGAAAAGAGACCACCGGATCTGGCGTTGGTTCAAATTCCAAGCGGTCTGCAGGCTTTCCAAATTCTTATGGTCCGTCCGGACCTCGATTTGATGACGCGCTCCCTCCAGATGATGCCTCCAGGCCTCGAACGCCGCTTTGATGGCCAGCAGCTCCTTCTCCCAGATTGTATAATTGCGCTCCGAAGGGTTCAGTTTTCGTGAATGGTACACGCAAGGGAAGAGGGTACCGCTGGGCGTCGTTGCCTGAAGTAACACCGCCCCAATGGCAATGTCGGAGGAGTCCGCCTCCACGACAAACGGCCGTTGCGGGTCAGGATGCTTCAAGATGGGCTCCTTCATGAAGGCTTCCTTCAAAATCTGGAAAGCCTGTTGTTCTGGAGCGTTCCACTGGAACCGAGTCTTCTTCTGCAGGAGCCGGGTGAGGGGGGCTGTCAAGGCAGCAAACCCAGGGATGAAAGTTCGGTAATAGTTGGCGAACCCAAGAAGTCGCTGAACATCCTTCACGCGACGCAGGGGTTGCCAACTCTGCAAAGACTCAACCTTACTCGGCTCCATGGCGATGCCCTCAGGACAAATGCGGTGACCCAGGAAATCGATGGTCACCCGGTAGAACTGGCACTTCTCCAACTTGGCAAACAGCCGATGTTCTCGGAGTCGCTGCAGGACCTGATGGAATGCTGATGGTGCACCTCACGCGACGGGGAGTAGATCAGGATGTCATCCAAGTAGATCACGACAAACTGATCCAACAAATCCCGGAAAATGTCATTCATGAAATGCTGAAACACAGCCGGGGCGTTGGTCAGGCCAAACGGCATCACCGTGTACTCAAAATGTCCATAGCGAGTACCAAACACCGTCTTCCACTCATCACCCGGCCGAACCCTGACGAGGTTGTAAGCTCCACGCAGGTCCAGTTTCATGAAGATCTTAGCCTCCTGGAGTCGGTCCAAGAGTTCGGGGATGAGGGGCAGCGGGTAACGATTGCGCACCGTGATGGCGTTGAGTTTCCTAGAATCGCAGCAAAGACGCAATTCGCCCGACATCTTTTTGACGAAGAGCATGGGTGCAGACACTGGCGAGGACGAGGGCCGGATGAAACCGCGAGCCAAATTCTTCTCCAGAAAGTCCCGCAATGCAGCCAACTCGGGGTCCGACATGGAGTACAAATGCCCCACTGGGAGAGGCGCATCAGGGACTAAATCAATGGGGCAGTCAAAGGGCCTGTGCGGGGGTAATTGATCCGCCTCTGTCTCGCTGAACACATCAGCAAAGTTGGACAGTTCGGGAGGCAAGGAAACCCCTGGGAAACCCTCAACCTGGCCGGCACAGATATGGCGGGAGTGGTCCACGCACTGCAAGCTTGGGAAGGTGACCAAGTTCTGTGACCAATAGATCTTTGGGTCATGCGCCCGGAGCCACGCCAGTCCCAAGACCACGGGGAAGTGCAGATCTGAGGTGATATAGAACTGGATGGCCTCCACATGGGAACTGATGGCCATACATAATGGTTGCGTGGCGGCCGTAATAGGCCCAGACAGGAGCACTCGACCATCGATAGTCTCCACTAACATGGGCGGATCCACCGGGCACTGGGGAACAGCCCATTTGGCCACAAATGCTGAGTCCATAAAATTTGTGGTGGCCCCAGAGTCAATTAAGGCATGGACTGGAATCCCCTCTGGCTTGCCAGGAAGGATCAGA
The DNA here is from genome assembly GCF_947247035.1 of Vipera ursinii. Lineage (NCBI taxonomy): Eukaryota > Metazoa > Chordata > Lepidosauria > Squamata > Viperidae > Vipera > Vipera ursinii. The sequence continues at coordinate 44,507,326 of NC_139522.1, forward strand.
CGTGCCTCCAAAATCAGATGCCGTGGAGGTCCACAGGCAGCATCGGAAAGACGTCGCTCAGTGTTGTTGTGGGACGCCCGATCTATCACACCGTCTAGATCGGGCTTGGGGCGTTTCCCGACAGAAAAGTAGGGGACTTTCTCGGGGCAGACTTGGTCACTGATGCCCGCTGTCGCTTCTTTGGGCAAAAAGCAGCCAAATGCCCAGGGTCCCCACAGTAAAAACACAACCCCCCCGATCGTCGTCTGTTCATTTCAGTCACCGATAGACGAGACCTGGCGGCACCCAGCTCCATTGGCTCCTCCCTTTGAACTGGGGGCTCACGCACAACAGGGGCTGCAGGGGTCTGTGGGGTGGCACGGCGACTCCTTCGCTGCTGCAACCGAGCATCGATCCGCAGGCAGAGATGGATCAGCCCATTCAGGTCTGAGGGAATATCCACACGGGCCAGCTCATCCAACATCTCCTCCGACAATCCATCCTGGAAGGCATCCACAAGCGCAGCCTCATTCCAGGCGGAATCCTGGCTAAGCAGCCGAAAATCACTGATATAGCCCTGTAGGGGGCGTTGACCCTGCCTCAGAGCTTTCAGGCGTCGAGTAGCAGTCTGCGCCTTAATAGGGTCCTCATACATCAGACGCATACGATCACAAAACCCCACAAAGTTGTCCAACAATGGGCTAGGTTGAGCCAGCAGAGGCGTGCCCCAACGAGCTGCATCACCCGAAAGAAGGCTTAACACAAACCCCACCTTATCCCGGTCAGTGGGGAAATCAGCTGCTCTCACGCTGATAAAGAGCTGGCATTGTCCCAGGAAAGCAGGAAACAGTTCTGGAGTGCCTGTAAATTTATCCGGCATCGCAACTTGGCATTTTCTCCTGGGTGGGGGTGATGGTGGGGATGCAGGATGAACCTGAGCTTGCAGTTGAGCCACCTGAGCTGCCAGCAAAGTGAGTTGCTAAGTGAGCTGGGCATTCTCAGCACGTAGCTCCTCCATTATAGTAGTAAGGGGTGGGAGGCTGAAGGCAAACCGTTCTGTACCAGCCTGCTACCGGCCCTGCAGAAAAGGCAACCCCTTTACAAACGGTAAGAGGCTGGAATACGCCTGCCAAATTTATTACTACAAAAACAAACAAGACACGAACCAAGAAACAGGAGCTTTAAGAAACACTATCCGAGCGGTTGCCTTCAGCAAACCAGCCCTCCCCACACATTCCCCTTATATAGAGTTCAGGGCGTGGCTTCTCTCTGCCTCCTTCCGAGAAGCCCCATTGCCTTCCTCTGTTTACTCCTGACTGACTGCCTCCTGCGTCGGGCGTCCTTGAACAGGGTCAGCTGTGGGTCATCTTCATCCACGCTGTCAGGCTCACACAGCTGGGTCTGCATCGTGACCAGATGAGAGGGGCCTTGCTGGGGGCTCTCATCAAGCTGTCCAATCCCCTCAGCAAGCTCTTCAACACCCCCCTCCTCCTTCTCTGAGTCGTCCGACCCAACTGCCGAACCCACATGCTGACCCTGAATCACAACAAGATTGTAACCTCCAAAGCCTAAGACAATGGGGCCATGGGGGAGGGAATGGGGTGTAACGATAGGATGTATAATAATATGTGATTTTGGAATTTGGGGGTGTGGTTCCGTGTTTGGCTAAATTGCATTGTTTGCCTTCCTGAATCCACCACGCTTTGCAAACCGTTACTTTTTAGACTTTATTGTGAAGTCTAATAAATTTCTTTTCTATTTGCAACTGAAACAGAGTGGATTTCAATTTGTGACTATTTTTTTGTCTAACACAGGGGTAGGCAACCTCGGCTCTAAAAGAGCCAAGGTTGCCTACCCCTGGTCTAACAGTTGCAAAGTCGTGTCCGACCCATCGCGCCCCCATGGACAACGTTCCTCCAGGCCTTCCTGTCCTCTACCATCTTCTGGAGTCCATTTAAGCTCACACCTACTGCTTCAGTGACTCCATCCAGCCACCTTATTCTCTGTCGTCCCCTTATTCTCTTGCCCTCAATCTTTCCCAGCATTAGGCTCTTCTCCAGTGAGTCCTTCCTTCTTATTAGGTGGCCAAAGTATTTGAGTTTCAACTTCAGGATCTGGCCTTCTAAAGAGCAGTCAAGGTTCATCTGCTCTAGGACTGACTGGTTTGAACACCTTGCAGTCCAAGGGACTCGCAGGAGTATTCTCCAGCACCATAGTCAAAGACCATAGCCTTGACTATATGCACTTTTGTTGGCAGGGTGATGTCTCTGCTTTTTAGTGTGTTGTCTAGATTTGAATGAATGAACCTTTATTGACAAAGTACAACCATGTATACATTGAGATTGGCTGAGCCTCCCTTCATGCCCCCACCCCCAACTTACAGTGACACAAACCCTCCATCTTATTACACCATGTGAGCTAATTGCACAACGCACCAGCCTCACAAGTCAATCATGCATAAAGTTTATAAAATTATTTCCCATTCAGCCCATGGATAAAAGCTGTTCTTCAGGCTGTTGGTACAGCTGGCTATACTCCTATATCTCCTACCCGATGGTAGGAGATTAAAGAGATACCGTCTAGGGTGTGAGTCATCCCTGAGAATTTTCCTCACTCTTCCAAGGCAGCGAGCCCTGGCGATGTCATCCAGTGGTGTCAGGGAACAGCCCACAATGTCTTGTGCTGTGCTCACCACCCTCTGTAATGCTTTCCTATCTGCAGCTGTCAAACCAGCATACCAAACCACAATACCATATGAGAGGACGCTCTCTAAAGTAGACCGGTAAGAGAGGGTCATAAGCCGTTGTTCTACCCTGTTCTTCCGCAAGACCCTGAGAAAGTGAAGTCTCTGTTGGGCCTTTCTGGCCACCTGGGTTGGCCAGGAGCAAGCGACTTTTAATTTCTTCACTGCAGTCCCCATCTGCGGTGATCTTGGAACTCAGGAAAATAAAATCTGTCACTACCTCCATTTCTTCCCCATTGTTTGGAATGTGGCTCAATATCCCAAAACAAATAAACTCACTTGGAATCCCAGTAACAAAGTTTTTATTTAAAAAGAAGCGTTTGCAAAGGCTTGGTGAACTGAAACCCACTCAGGAGTTCAGTCACACCTGAAACAGCTGTTTGACACATTTTTATATCCTGCTCCCGACGCAGATTCCCCCCTCCCCTATCGCACTCAACACCCCTTCCCTAATCATCCAATAAACTATCCGGACAGCCTAAAACCACTGTCCCTCCCATGTTCCAGGAAGCCCCTCTGTACACATCCTGTTAAGGATTTTGTTGTGCAGAGGTCTCCTTGTGCTACCAAAGAGTTGCACAGACAAGGAAGGGTACTGAGAGGAGCAAGAGTCACACAGTAAACACAAGAGTACACTGAGTTGTAAAAGCAAAAAGTAGTTTACTTTTGAGGTGGTGTAAAAACAAAAATGCACAGTCAAAAATAAACAGTCCAGGTCATACACAATAGCAACAGTCCAAGGAGTAATCCAAAATACAAAGTCTTCTTACCGGTCCAGAGGTCAATACACAGTTCAGGTTTATCATAGTAACAGAGCAAAAACAGTAATAGTAGAGAGCAGTGAATTCAGAGAGAGAAAGAAGCTACGTTACTAGCTCCCTCTTATGGCCATGAGAACACTTACACACCCATTGGCCAATTAACATCTTAAAGACATAACATCATGGTTAATATATTTTCAACCCAACATTGTAGGCTAACACCATATGCCTAACATTCTCCCCTTTGGGTAGAATAATATATAACTCTTACAATCTTGTGCACATTCTTTCACAATTAGCATTGTGTTTCACAGCACTTTATACCTTTGTAAAATGGTCTGCAATATTTACATCAGATGAACAATACTCTAGCTGTATTAATTTATCTTTGACACATTGTCTGACATTTAAATAACGAAGATCAGTATGTTTGGATCTTGTTCTTACTGCAGCATTGTTTGCCATCTTTATTGCAGCTTGATTGTCCTCATATACAATGAATGGATCATTTACATTTAAACCCATATCCAACAGTAATTGTTTGTACACTAGCAGTTCTGTACATAACACTGATAGACATGAGAATTCAGCCTCCATTGTAGACAGGCTTATGTGTTTTTGCCTAATGGACTTCCATCCAATTAAAGAATCACCCAACATTACAGCCAACCCTGAGGTAGATTTACGAGTGCTTGTATCAGAGGCAAAACTCACATCTGCATATGTAGTGAGGATTAACTCACGATTTGGCTCTAAATATAACGAGTAGTGAATAGTCTGCTTCAAGATGGCGGACGTGCAGGCGGATCTGTTAGGGTGAGCTCTGCAAGTCTCAGAAAATAGGCGTCCTAGGAGCCCCCCAGGGGTGTTTACACCCTCTGGGTTGGGGGGATAGTGAGGACAATTGATTTGGCAGCTGAAGGATGAAGGTTTTGGACTGCTGTTTTGCTGCCGGCTCTGCTGCTTTCTCGGACTGGATGTTTGCGGCTCCTACCCGCTCCCTCGGGCGTTTTCCGGGCCGTTTTCGCGGTACCTGGTAGTTTCGGCGGCCGGCGGTTTCGGCAGCGGCGTCCTCGGCGGTGGCGGACCCGGCGTCCTCGTAGGGTCCCTCGCTGCTGGCGGTCTTGGCGGAGGCGTTTCGGGCCATTCCGAGCTGCTTCTGTGGTCGGCTTGGTCTCCCTCGGCTGTGGCGGCGTCGGCGTTCTTGGCTCGTTCCGAGGGCGACGGGGACGGCGGCGGCGGCGGCGTTGCTCCAGGGCCGCTCTAGGCCTTCCCTTCCATCGACTGCTTGCCGGGCGTCCTCGGCGGTAGCGGAGCCGGCCCTCGGATGGTCCCTCGCTGCTGGCGGTCTCGGTGGAGGCGCTTCGGGCCATTTCGGGCCGCTTCTGTGGTCGGCTTGGTCTCCCTCGGCTGTGGCGGCGGCGGCGTTCTTGGCTCGTTCCGATGGCGATGGGGATGGCGGTGGCGGCGGCGTTGCTCCAGGGCCGCTCTAGGCCTTCCTTTCCATCGACTGCTTGCTGGGTTGTCTGTCTGACCGTTTGCCCGTTCCCACCTGAGCCTTGTTGGCCCGTTTTCGATCGGTGGCGGGAAGGGCTGGATTATTCTCGGTTCCATCAGCGTCCTGGCGGCGGCAGCAATGGCGGCGGCGTCTGCAGCAACGCTCCGGTGGTGGCAGCGGCCTTGGCGGCTCAGCGGCGACGCTGCACTCAACTTATCGCTTCCTCTGCTTACTTTACTTTTTCTAGATGGCCTGGTACTTTCACTGCTGTTGGTGGCCTCGAAGGTTCCTGGGCTAGCCGGTTAATTCCGGTGGATCCCAGTGGAGCCCAGTGGTCCCTTGAAAGATCTATGCTTCCCGTGGCACCAGTTGTGACTTTGGTTGGTGCCATTGGATTTGTGGACCTAAAAGAATTAGATAATTTGGAAGACCCCAATGACTGCAGAACTGGCCATGATCAATCTTCTCGAAGGACAGAGCAACGGAGGATTTGGCCATCTAGTAGTGCAGACTTTGATGATGTAATACACTATCTCATCCCTGCCTTCGGACTGTTCTTTATTGCCATTCACATATCGTCCCCAAAGGATTCAGAGTTCCCTGGGTACTGGCCACAGTGAGAGGGTGGCCTGAACTTACATCTGCTGCCCCTAGAGGTGAGAGCTCTAGGGGATGTGCTGTACCCAGGATGGATGTTTCGGACCATTCCCCCTGGTATAGGCTCTCCAACTGTCGTGAGAGGGCGGTGGTTGGCCTGTCCTGGGGTGGCACCCAGCTGAGTGGCAGTGGCTGGGTGGAGGCTCGGGACACCTATTTGTTCTCTGTTTGGTTCCTCCTTAAATCAATTGACCATGGACTGCCTATATCTGGACTGCTCTTATGCCTTGTTTTAGGTACTCCTCTACGGACTTGCTCGCCCTCAGGGGTGCTCCCCCTTCCTGGAGGCGGCCCGCCTTTCCAGCCGAGTACAATCTCGAGGAAGGTCCCATTTATTGGGATCCTGAGAGATGGCCGGGCACGGCTATGGGCCTCCGACGTAAATCTAATAGGAGGTCCTTGGTTTGCTTTTTGTCAAAATTTTTTGGGGGGTTAGGGAGGAGGGAGGGTTCTTTTCTTGGTTGTTTGGATGAGGGGGGCAGTCCAACTACCTTTGTTCAGGCTAGTGCTGAGGCTGATCGCGGAGGGGAGGAGCGGGGGTCGGCTGCTTCTGGGGCTCCAGGGCCAGTCGTGGGACTATCCATCACCACGACGATAGGGAATGGCAGCAGGTGTAGGAACAGAGGGCCGTATCGGTCTCAGGGAAGGCCTCTCCGCTGCTTACAAGCGGTGAGGCACTCCGACCCTCTGGTTCCGCCCCGAGGTCCCGGGAGTGAGGATGTGCAGCCTCCTGAGCTCCGGCTGGTGTACTTGAATGCCAGGTCGGTCGCTAACAAGGCTCCTCTCGTCCGAGACTTGGTCGAGGGTGAGCAGGCTGACCTGGCTTGCATCACGGAAACTTGGTTGGGCCCAGAGGGCGGCATTCCTCTGGTTGATCTTTGCCCACCAGGTTTCCGGGTGCTGCACCGGCCTCGGGCTCAGGGTAGGGGTGGGGGAGTGGCTGTTGTTATGAGGGAGACCTTGTGTCCGCGGGAGGCCACCGTTCCCCAGATAGTCGGGTGTGAGTCTCTCTTTTTGAGATGCGGCCCTGGTGCGCAGTTGGGCTTGCTGCTGGTGTACCTTTTGCCTAGTCACGCAGCAGCAGCCCTGCCTGAGCTGCTCGATGTCCTCTCTGGGCTGGTGGTTGAGTTCCCGAAACTTATAGTTTTGGGGGACTTCAACCTACCATCGCTGGGAGGATCATCTGAGTTGGCTCGGGAGTTCATGGCTTCCATGACGGCCATGGACCTGACGCAAGTAATTTTGGGACCGACTCATGAAGGAGGCCACACCCTTGACCTAGTTTTCTTGTCTGGACGGTGGTTAGATGATCTTGGTGGGGGCTCTCCAATTATTATGCCCCTGTCATGGACCGATCATCATCTCCTGCGGCTGGTCTTCCGTTTTGCCACCCCCCGCCGTGGGTGTTTGGAACCACTTAAATGGTACCGCCCCAGACGCTTAATGGATCCCCAGAGGTTCCAGGCGGCGCTGGGGTCCCCACCTGCCTCCCTTGCTCACAGCTCGGCCGATGCTTTAGTGGAAGCCTGGGAAAGGACGGCCACTGAGGCTCTTGACCGAGTTGTACCCCTGCGGCCCCTGACCCGGTGCAGATCCCGTCGAGCTCCATGGTTCTCTGCGGAGCTCCGGGAGATGAAGCGTCGGAGACGGGGCCTAGAGAGCGGTTGGAGGTCCAGCCGATCCGAATCCGACCGATTGCGACTAAGAGCCTACATTAGGTCTTATCTCGCTGCAATAAGGGAGGCGAGGTCTAACCACTTCGCCACCCTTATTGCGTCCGCAGATAATCGCCCGGCCGCCCTGTTTAGGGTGACTCGCTCCCTCCTAAATCAGGAGGTGAGGGAGGATCCCTTGCAGGGTCGTGCCGAGGAGTTTAACCAACATCTGTTGGACAAAATCGCTCGGATTCGGACCGGTCTGGACTCTGACTGGGCAGAGTCTGACGATCAGGACACGGGTGGTCTTGTCGATATCACCTGGGAGGAGTTTGATTCTGTGACTCCGGAGGAAGTGGACAGGATCATGGGGAGGCTGAGCACCACCACATGTTTATTGGACCCGTGCCCTTCCTGGCTGGTCTATGCAGCCCGGGAGAGGACACGCAGCTGGTTCCAGGCAGTTATATTGGCTTCTTTGAGTGAGGGTATCTTCCCCGCCGTCTTGAAGGAGGCGGTGGTGAGACCTCTCCTCAAGAAGCCTGCCCTGGACCCAGCTGTATTGAACAACTTTCGTCCTGTCTCCAACCTTCGCTTTCTTGCGAAGGTTGTTGAGAGTGTGGTGGCGCATCAGCTCCCTCTGGTCCTGGATGAAGCGGATTATCTAGACCCGTACCAATCGGGTTTCAGGCCCGGGCACAGCACGGAGACGGCATTGGTCGCGCTGGTGAATGATCTCTGGAGGGCTCGGGACAGGGGGCATTCCTCTGTTCTAGTCCTATTAGACCTCTCGGCGGCTTTCGATACCATCGACCATGGTATCTTGCTGCGGCGTCTCAGGGGACTGGGAGTGGGAGGCACAGTTTTACAGTGGTTCTCCTCCTATCTCTTGGGACGTTCGCAGTCGGTGTTGGCAGGGGGGCAGAGGTCGACCGCGAGGTCTCTCATTTGTGGAGTTCCTCAGGGGTTGGTCCTCTCGCCTCTCCTGTTCAACATCTACATGAAGCCGCTGGGTGAGATCATTCGTGGTTTTGGAGTTGGGTATCATCAGTACGCTGATGATACCCAACTTTTCTTTTCGACCCCAAACCACCCCAGTGATGCCCTCAACGTGATGTCCCGTTGCCTGGAGGCGGTTCGGGTCTGGATGGGGAGGAACAGACTTCAACTCAACCCCGACAAGACTGAGTGGCTTTGCATACCTTCATCCCGGGTTTATTCGGACATTCCACCTCTGGCTATGGGGGGTGAACTATTACCCCCCGTAGATAGGGCTCGCAACTTGGGAGTCCTCCTAGATTCACGGCTCACCTTGGAAGACCATATAGGAGCTGTGACTAGGGGGGCCTTCGCCCAGGTTCGCCTGGTGCGCCAGTTGCGGCCCTATCTTAGCCGGGATGATTTGTGCACGGTCACTCATGCGCTCGTGTCCTCTCGTCTGGACTACTGCAACGCTCTCTACATGGGGCTGCCCTTGAGGACCACCCGGAGGCTCCAACTGGTACAGAATGCAGCCGCGAGAGTGGTGTTGGGAGTCTCCCGATACTCCCACGTTACACCTCTGCTCCGTGAGCTGCATAGGTTGCCAGTTGTCTTCCGGGTGAGATTCAAGGTACTGGTAACGGTGTTTAAAGCCCTCCATGGCATGGGGCCGGAGTACCTCAGGGAACATCTGCTGCCGGCATCAAGCTCCCTGCGCCCTGTGCGTTCCCACAGAGAGGGCCTCCTCAGGGTGCCACCGATCAGAGAATGTCGATTGGTGGCCCCCAGGGGGAGATCCTTTTCTGTGGGCGCTCCGGAGCTGTGGAATCAGCTACCGGTAGAGCTCCGGATGGCGCCCGATCTTCGCTCCTTTCGTCGCGATCTCAAGACATTTTTGTTTGTACAAGCTGGCCTAGCCTGATGGGGATCGGTGGGGTTGTTTTATCTTTGGTCTTTTAATTTTATCTTGGGGTTTTAGAATTGTACTTCTATTGTTTTTAACTAGGGCAATTGTTTAATCTCTTTTTAATGTTTGTATTTGCTATTTTATTCTGCCCTGTGAACCGCCCTGAGTCCTCAGGGAGAAGGGCGGTATATAAATGTTATTAAATTAAATTAAATTAAATACCTTAATACTCGTTTAGCTGATTGCCAGTGTCTAACAGTTGGTTCATTGCTGTACCTAGCTAATTGGTTTACACAGTAAGAAATATCAGGTCTAGTCCAATTACTCAGATACATAAGACTTCCTATCAAAGATTGGTACATAGTCTTATCAAATACAGGACTCTCAACATTAGTGTCCTTAAAATCCATAGCCATTGGAGTTTTTGCTGGTTTACACATTTCTATATTGTATCTCTTCAATAACTGAGATATTTTACTGGCTTGCGAAATCTTAAAACCCCTATTCGTTTTCACAATATCTAACCCCAAATAGTGGCTTATTTCTCCAAGATTCCTAATTGTGAATTTGTTTTCCAATCTTGAAATGATAGTTTGTGCTTCTAACTCAGTTTTTGTTATTATTGCAATATCATCTGTGAATAATAAAAGAAAAGATAATGCTCCATTGTGTTCTCTTCTAAACAAACAAGGATCAGCATTACTGGCTACAAAACCTAATGCAATCAACTCTTTAACTATACATTTGTTCCACTCATAGCCTGATTGTTTCAATCCATAGAGGCTTTTCTTTAATGCCCAACAATCATGGTCTCTATCATTGGTCAATCCTGGTGGTATTCTTAAATAAATAGTATGTTGCAATGGAGCATGTAAATATGCAGTTTCAACATCTACATGGTTTAACCATATATTGGTTTTTAGCCGCCCACACTAAAGCTGCTCTTAAAGTAGTGGCCCTCAGACTGGGTGCAAACACCTCATCATAATCCTCAGTGGTTTGGGCAAAACCTTGTGCAACCAAACGTGCCTTATGGGTTACGCTCCCATCTACACCCTTCTTTATTTTGTATATCCATTTACATCCTATAGCTTGCTCACCAGGTGGCAGTTTTGCTTTCTCATAAACCTTAAGATCCTGCAAAGACTTCAACTCCCTGTTCATTGCAGCTTTCCATGATGCCTGTTCCTTTTCAGGATACATCCTGATCTCATCATAGTTAGAAGGCTCTAAACTAAATTGACATATTACACTGGCTTCATAGCGATCAGGTGGACATCTGATGCATGTTGAACGCCAAGGAATTACAGGGCTTTGAAAATAATAATAATAATAATAATAATAATAATAATAATAATAATAATAATAATAATAATAATAATAATAATAAAGTTGGACGGGACCTTGGAGGTCATCTAGTCCAACCCCCTGCTCAGTCAGGAAACCCTATACCATTTCAGGCAAATGGCTGTCCAGTCTCTTCTTAAAAACCTCCAGTGTTGGAGCATTCACCACCTCTGGAGGCAGGTTGTTCCACTGGTTAATTGTTCTAACTGTCAGGAAGTTTCTCCTTAGTTCTAGGTTGCTTCTCTCCTTGACTAGTTTCCATCCATTGCTTCTTGTCCTGCTTTCAGGTGCTTTGGAGAATAGCTTGACTCCCTCTTCTTTGTGGTAGTCCCCGAGATATTGGAACACTGCTATCATGTCACCCCTCACCCTTCTCTTCATTAAACTACACATACCCAATTCCAGCAACCGTTCCCTATATGTTTTAGCCTCCAGCCCCCTAATCATCTTTGTTGCTCTTCTCTGTACCCTTTCTAGAGTCTCGACATCTTTTTTACATCGTGGTGACCAAAACTGGATGCAGTATTCCAGGTGTGGCCTTACCAAAGCATTGTAAAGTGATATTAGTACTTCACTTGATCTTGATTCTATCCTTCTGTTAATGCAGCCTAGCACTGTGTTGGCTTTTTTGGCAGCTGCAGCACACTTCTGGCTCATATTGAAGTGATTGTCTACTAAGACTCTGAGATCCCTCTCACAGTTACTACTATTGAGCAAGGTACCACCTATACTATACCTATGCATTTGATTTTTCCTGCCTAAATGTAGAACCTTACTTTTTTCACCATTGAATTTCATTTTGTTAGATAGTGCCCAGTGTTCGAGTCTGTCCAGATCCTTCTGTATCTTAAGCCTATCTTCTGGAGTATTGGCTATTCCTGCCAGCTTGGTGTCGTCTGCAAATTTGATGAGTTCCCCATCTATCCCCTCATCCAAATCGTTAATGAAGATATTGAAGAGCACTGGGCCCAGAACAGAGCCCTGGGGCACCCCACTACACACTTCCTTCCATGTAGATGCGGTTCCATTGAGGACCACACGCTGAGTACGGCCTGTCAGCCAGCTACGAATCCATCTGGTGGTAATGCTATCTAACCCACATTTTTCTATCTTATCAAGTAGTAGGTTGTGATCTACTTTATCAAATGCCTTACTGAAGTCCAAGTAAATTATATCTACAGCATTCCTCTGGTCCACTAGTTTTGTCACTTGGTCAAAGAATGTAATAAGATTTGTCTGGCATGATCTGTTTTTGACAAACCCATGTTGACTTTTAGTGATGACTTTGTTTGCATCAAGGTGTTCGCTGATTAGTTGTTTGATTATCTTTTCCAGAATCTTCCCAGGTATTGAGGTCAGGCTGATAGGTCTGTAGTTTCCTGGATCTATTTTTCCCCCTTTTTTGAAGATGGGAACTACATCAGCTCTCTTCCAGTCCTCTGGTAGTTCCCCAGTGCTCCAGGATCTTTGAAAAATATAGTTCAGTGGTTCTGAGATCACGTCTGCCAGTTCCTTGAGAACCTTGGGGTGTAATCCATCTGGTCCTGGTGATTTGAACTCGTCTAGGCTGGACAGGTGCTCACTTACCATTTTCTTGCCTATCTTAACTTGTGTTTCTATTCTGTTTTTTATGGCACTGGTTTGGGTAGGTTGGACTGTTTTTTCCCTTTGTGTAAAGACAGATGCAAAAAATGAATTAAATAGTTCTGCTTTCTCCCTATTGCTTGTAACCTTCTTGCCACTTTCCCCCACTAATGGACCAATCATTTCCTTAACTTTTTTCTTGTTTTTTATATGTTGAAAGAAGCATTTTTTTGTTATTTTTGACTTTGGTCGCAAGCCTTAGTTCATTTTGAGCCTTAGCTTTCCTCACTTCATCTTTGCAGGCACGGGCTATTTGCTGATATTCTGACTTAGTTATGTGCCCCTCTTTCCAATTCTTATACTTGTCCTTTTTATCTTTCAATTTATCAGAGAGTTCTTTATGCAGCCATGCTGGTTTCTTTTGAGAGCTGTTATTTTTCTTCTTTGTTGGTATTGTGCTAGACTGGTCCTTTATTATCTCACTTTTCAAAATTTCCCAAGCTTCTTGAGTTGTTTTCCCCTTTAGGATTCTCATCCATGGAATTCTTCCCATGGTCTCTCTAAGTTTATTGAAATTAGCTCTTTTAAAATCCAAGACTCTGGTTTGGCTGTGTTCTATTGCTTGTGCCTCCAGAATGTTGAATTCCAATATTGCATGATCACTTCCCCCCAAGGTTCCTGTGGCTTCGACACCTTCTATCATTTCATCTCTGTTTGTGAGAATTAAATCTAATATGGCTAATCCCCTAGTTCCCTTCTCTTCTTTTTGGGAGAGAAAGTTGTCTGCTAGGTTTGTCAGGAATCTGTTTGATCTTCCACTTGGTGCAGAGTTTGTCTCCCAGTTGATATCAGGGTAATTAAAGTCCCCCATTACTATTGTGATGTGCTTCTTACATACCTTAGTTAGCTGACTAGCAAAAAGTTCATCTATTTCCTCTGCTTGGTTGGGCAGCCTATAGTATACACCTATGGCAATGTCATTTTTTCCCCCTTTTATATTGACCCAAATGCTTTCAAGTTTACAGTTTTCGTCATTGTTGTGCTCTATTTCTGTAGAGATAAAGTTATTTCTTATATATAGAGCAACTCCTCCTCCTCTTTTGTTTAGTCTGTTTCTTTTAAATAGTTTAAATCCCTCTAGCTGTGTGTTCCATTTGTAGGTTTCGTCCCACCATGTTTCCGTAATGGCAACAATATCATATCTGCCCTCATTTACCTGAATTTCTAGTTCACCCTGCTTACTGTTCATACTCTGTGCATTAGTGTATAGACATTTGAGTCCTTTATGACTGACCCTGTGTTTACTTGCTGCATAACTTGTGTGGTGCCTGGCTTCCCTTATTTTCTTAGATTGCCGGACCATGATCCCCTGCTTATTTGAGTTATTATCACAGATACCTTTACCTGTCTACTTAATGTCCTTATTAAGATCAGAAAGGGCACTGTATCTGTTGTGCAGGGACACAGCGAAAGCTTTGGGTTTATGGTTCACAGATCTCACCCTGCCAGATCCCACGGTTGTCCACACTGTCCTTCTCCTGCAGGATCTTTGTGGTAGAGGGGGCTGATAGCATGGAGGCTCAATAGGGTAGAAGGGCTGAACTGGACACCTAATTTCTGCCTGAAGAGCACAGATTACAGACCCTAGATAAATAATCTGTCCTTGTAGACTAGTGATTTGTTTACAGATAGGACAGTTTCCAAGTTTGAAAAGGGTACTGTGAAAGACAGCTGCAAAACAGGTGTTGCACTGGACTAAGCCAGACATGCTGAGTTACAACGAATCTCAGATGCACTTGCCCTGAATGTACCGCTGCTGTTTTTGATATTTAGTTATATAATCCTTTTTTGGTGCAGCCCTTGCAAAACTTACAGCATGGAGCACTTCCCAGCAGCTCTGAAAGTTGAAATTCTGCTGAAAAGCAATGGAGATCCAATGAGGACCCCAAATGCAGTTCAAATACAATGCAAACCAATCAGGGCTCTAGCTCCTCTTTTGGTGCAGCCCTTGCAAAACTTACAGCATGGAGCACTTCCCAGCAGCTCCCAGCATTTCTGACTCCTTTCCTTCCTCTGATTCATCTTTTATCTCCCCTATCTCCTCTTCATCTTTTATAATTACAGGAGATGTCTTATCATTACTAGTTACGTTATCAGAGGAGTCCTCAAACACTAGAGGATCTGTATTAACAGTTTCTTGTTCTAATCTATCCCAACCAATGTGTTCAAGGAATTTGGCACTTGCACTATTATATACATTAGTTGTGCCTTGTTCCCAGAAACAATAGGATCTATGATTAGCTTCATAACCTACAAAGTATAATTGTCTAGCCCTATGTTGGCCTTTACTCCTGAGTTGTGCAGGAATGTGGACCCAAGCTGGGGTGCCAAACGTGTGCAGGTAATCAAGGTTTGGTTTTCTACCATGCCATATTTTATATGGCATTTTACCGGTAGAAGTATTAACAACTATATTCAGAACATGGTTTGCACATTTTGCTGCCTCCCCCCACAGTCTATCTGTTAAGCCAGAATCTTTTAACATGGTTCTCATCATGGCTTGTAACGTTTGCCCACGTCTCTCAACAAATGCATTATGTTGAGGCCTATAAGGGGCTGAATGTTTATGCTCAATGCCAGCTGATTTTAGCATATCAACAAAGCGCTTGTTTGTAAATTCAGTGCCATTATCAGTAATTATGCACTGAACCTTTCTCTTTGTTTTCCTCTTGACAAACTTCAGCCAGTTTGCAAATTGTTGGAAAGTGTCTGCCTTTGACTTAAGCAGATAACAAAAACCATATCGAGAGTAGTGGTCCAATATACTTAAAATATAACATGATCCTCCTAAACTTGGCTAGGGTCCAATTAAATCTGCAAACACAACTTCCAAAGGAACAGTTGTTTTGAAGCCGTTTAACCTGTTTGCAGGAGTTGCCTTACTCTTTTCCTGATTACAGGTATTGCAATTCAAATACTTACTACATGGATTCAGTTTAATTCCTTCTACTAACTCAACTGTTTTACGTAGTGAGTTAAAGTTCACATGCCCTAACCGCCTATGCAATAAATGTATACATTCATCATGTGGCTTCTTGTTCTCACATATTGAATTAGCTTTTATTGTACTAACCTGGTTACTTGTGAGAATGAATAAACCATTTTTCAAATTAGCAGTTACACAGGTTCCATTCCTCTCAATAGTGCATTGCTCCCCTCTGAATGTTACCACAAACCCAACTTTAACCAATTCCCTTACAGATAACAGGTTAAACCTTAGTTTAGGTATATATAATATAGGTAACTGTTCATTAATACATGGACAATAGGAATTACCTTCACCAGAGGCCTTCATCCTCCAACCGTTTGCCAGTGAAACATATTAGTTGCTGTATTTCATATTAATAAACCTCTTTTTCACTTTAGTAATGCATTGTGAAGCCCCACTATCAACAACCCACAATTCATTATTTCTGGATGTTGGTTCACCAGAAACAGCCAAACCAATGCTCTTTTTAGCCTTCCCAGACACATCATTTCCTCATTTTTATATGGTGGGGTTTCTCCTAAAGGCATTCTTTTAGTAATGGCATTTTCTATTAATCTCTGTACCAGTCCTCTTATGTTTGATTAGCCTGTATACACCTTAAATCTATCCATTCTATATCCCATAGATAGAATTTAAATATCACTATCTCCCAATATAATTGAATTTAAGTCAGGTTGTGTTTCTGCTGTCTAAATTTCAATTTCTCCTATAATTGGGTATGTGGGCTAAAGAGTCTGTTGATGTCAGACCTTTACATAGTTGTAACCAATCCTCCACTATTACTGTGTCACAAGTTTCTTCACAAGGACAGACTGTCCACAATCACAACAGTGATTAGAACAACAACATTCAGGGACACAATTGCAATCACAGAACCAACACATTATGTAGAAGTTTGTAGAATGCAGAGGTCCACAGCTTCTTCTGGTATCCTTGGATGGAATAACATAGGCCACCACTCAGATTGGAAAAGCCAGAAAGCTGCTACTCCTGCTATGATAAAAATCACAAACAAACCCAGGCTATTATTTCTTCATCCCACAATGACCACATCAGGTTTTGGTAATTTTTATTCACAGCGGGTCTTCTCCAAATATTATTTTCCACTCTTTTGGCTCCACCCTTTTTCTTTCTTTTGAACTGCTGTTTAAGTTGTTAGGAGGACTTGGTAGGGACCATCCCAGGCTGAAGTAAGTTTTTCTTCACACCAGCTTTCTATCAGGACCCAATCACCAAGCTGAAACTTGTGGACAGCAAACTCCATTGGAGGTGTCTGGGCTAGCAATCCTTGCTTGCTGAGAAAAGACAAAACAGAAAACAGCCCCAGTATCTAATTCTTTATAAACATGTAATTAGTTTCATATTGTGGAATTTCCCACTTGAGGTAATTTATATCAACTAGACAGCATTGAAATAGCCTCACCACTAGATGTTATAGAGCATTTTATGTATTTGTTTACATATCATACTTATCATATAACCAACCATATATTAACCATAGAAAAGTATCAACCATCCCTCCTTCAGTGGCTGCTTCTGTGTCCGAGTTATTGCTTTATTCCCCCAACTACTTTGCTATGAACAAGTGTTTACACACACTTGATAAGAAATGCTAACCACCAAGACTTCCCCAAATGTCAATTTTAGACAAAAATGCCACTGGCTGACTCTTTTCCTCCACTTCTGGGTAAAAAACCCCTTTCTCCTAGCCATTCCTTTTAATATAAATTGCTTAGTAAAGAGCCAACAAAGGAATGCTCACCAAACTCTGCTTGAGTTTGTTTGCACACAAATCTTTACTCAAAACAACATAGCTCATATATACTGTAATCCCAAAAATTTTCTCAACTCCTTCATTTTAAACAAGGGTTGAATTACAATTCCTTCAATTCTCTTAGGTATTATTTTCTATCAGTATGTCCTGCACACAGACATAAAAACATTAAAAAATAAATAAAAAATAAAAACAACAAAAAGCAACTCCACAAAAATAAATAAATAAATAAACAAGCTTAATACAGTAAGATATTCTGAGTTACTAAAATAGTTTTGTATCAAACTCTAGTATCAACTCTTTGCTTTTAATATAAATTTAGTCAAATTCCAATTTAATCAGATTCCATTCAGATAGAAACAAATTTCCATTAAGTAGGTTAAAACATTTACAGATCTAAGCAAAACAATTCAGTCATTTCTTTTGGTTGATGGATATATAGGTGTATTCAAGTTCTTCTCATATTTCATTTATTTTTTTACAAATAACCTTATTTCTTATTAAATTTCACATCTACCCCACCTTCCTCAAACCAGAATTCTAAGCAGAGAAAAAAAAATAGTTAAAAAGATCAGACCCCCCCCCCCATTTCCTTTCTGTCTCTCTTGCTCTTAAAGCAACACAGCCAGCGGGGGGGGGGGGGAGGGGAGGGGGGTAGAGACAGGAAAAGAAGAAGAAATTACACAAAAATCTCACCACTAACAAAATAGTTTTCTCTTTTTCACATGCATTTTCCATGAATTCTCTCACACATCCTCCATGAGACTCTTCTCATGCAAACGCTTATTATTGCCTTTCCATTTCACTTTTACAGCAACAACAAACAAACAAACAAACAAAAATCTGCAGTTCACTGTTTCTTTCACAGTCAGGGTGGGGAGAACTCAGACACTGACAGAGAGAGAGAGAGAAACAGGATCAGCATATCCACACATTCACTTCCATTCAAACTGCTTACACAAACACTTTCACATACAGATATTTCATTTCATACTTTCTCCTGACAAACCAATAACTATTATTATAAATTCAAGGAGTTGTTCAAAAGCCAATGGGCTCCCTTTTTTTAGCAACAAATCTCTTTCTTTGTTTTTAAGTAAGGTCTTTTTATTAATTATTATTATTAGACACAACACAGACAGACACACATACTCTACCTCCACACTCCTCTAACAAAAATGGACTATATATTGCCTGGGATCCAACAGGCATATAAACATCTTTTATTAACCTATATGTTTAGTGCTTGACATAGCCAATTTTTAAAACTTCCATATTTTGAGCAAAATGCACTAGTGCTTTTAATAGGATTTCTTGGCCACTCAAAATAACAATATTGAGTCATGGTACTTTTACTCTTATCCCAGGTGTATTTTCCAGATGAATCTATCCCATTCTGCTAGCATTTAAAACAGCAATACTTTATCATAATACTTTACTTTTACCTCAAGTATATAGTTTATTCTGCCAACCTTGCCCTCAAATGAAGTAATTAAAACTACCTAACTGTGGCTACTGAGTTCCCTCATCTATTTGTTTTTGTACCCAAATAAAATAACAGTATTGAATCATCAGGTCTTTATCTAAATCTTTTACCATTCTACTATAAGGGGTAAAGGAAAATAAGGATATTCTTTTATAAATTGTATAAAATGTAACACTAAGATGTGGGGCTATCTATTTCCTGCTTAGAAAATTCACACATGGTAATCAACAAGTTTCTTTTGAAATGTTAAAAAGGATAGGAACATCTCAAGGTGGTGTAGTGACGGATGTAAGGAAGTTGTTGTTAGATGTTTTTGTGCCAGCCATGGCAGTTCCCCAAAAAGGTCATCAGATGGGAGCAAAGAGGCATCTTTGCTCCCACTGGTGGGTCAGGGGTCCCCGGCCCCTGCATCCCCATTGGAGAGAGTTAATTGGTAAGGGAGGGGCTGAGGACCCCCTATAAAAACCTCTGCTCTCTTTGTTCTCTCTTCTGCTTGCTTGCTTGCTGATCCATGAGCTCAATCCAGGCATGGATGCCTCCATGCCAGGGAACTCTTTCTCTTTACTCTATCATTAATAAAGCTTAATCTGATCGCATCCCTGCGTGCTGCTCTTTTTACTTGGAAGCACCTTAACGAACCATCGATCTTGTGAGGCCATCTCACAAATTGGTAGAGAGAGGATGGTTTAAGGCAACGCTTCCAAGCCAGCAGCTACAAGCAAGATGCCTGGAGGTTCCAGCAAGAACCCATTTGAGACGGATGGCAGGAGATCCCCGATTGTGACCAGGAGTCTTCAATCCAGGACGGCAGCCCTGCATCCAGCCCCTGACGCAAGCTCAGCGCCAGGGACCCCTTCGCATGCCTCCCTACAGCTGCAAGCCACAGAGGGAAGCATGGAAGACTTACAGTCCTCCCAAGACTGCCCAGACACCCGGGAAGCGGCCAGGGACCAGGCCACCCCCAACGTGGACCAGATGACTGAACGGGAATGCAGGGAGCTGCTCCGAACGCTCCTTGCAGCTCAAAGGACGCCACAAGCCTCTCCACGAGGGATGCCAGCGCAGGGGGCCTCTGGACACCGGGTAAGTCCTTCCCCAGCGCCCACTAACATGGCGCCGGCCACCCTGGGGGACCCCGGGGCCCCGGAGCTTTTGGCGGGAAATTTCCTGCCAAACTGTGATCTGCAACTTCCGGGGCCAACTGGAAGCAAGATGGCGGCCCCCAGGACACCCACGTGGCTTGATAGGCCTCAGCCAAGCCTCGAGGCCCAGCAATCGGTGGCATCCAGCCGAAGCGGCACAGAAACCCCCTGGTCCTCCCCACCAGAAAGCCTCAAGGCCTATGATGGCCTCAAAGCCTGCCCAGCTGAGACTGCTATAGCAGAGATTGGAGCAACTATCCAAACCCTGTTTGCAGCTCTGGAGGCCAAAACAACCGCGGCCTCAACATTGGGGGTAGCCAGCCTCCCTCGCTACCCCCAGGAGCCTCCCGGAGGAGCTCCGAGGCCTCCAACCCTCTCCCCGGGGCCTAACTGCCAGGAGGCGTCTGGCCTGGAGCCTCCCAGCTACGTCCTGCAACCCCAGAGGGCCCCCAGTGAACTCCCGGGCCCTCCAGCCTACTTTTCGCTGCCGCCCAGACGCCCTGCTTGCCAGATGGTCCTCGGGGGGCCTCCAGACAATGCCCCCTCCTCCAGCGCCGTCTTCAGCCGCCTCCAGGGTCTTCAGGACCAGCAATGGGCTCCTCCGGGCGATCCTGGGCGTCTGTGTGCCATCCCGGCCCCATCCTGCAGTCTTCGTCCCCCGGTGAGTGTTCCAGTGCCGGGGGGCCTTCAGGAGGAATCTTCGGGGCTTCTGCGGCCTTCAGCCCCTCTTCAGGCCCAAATCCCGGCCTACAGGCCCAGGCCTGGGCCTGGCCCCGAGGCAGAGAGAGATACATCCGCTCCCTCTACTTCCCGGGCTCAAATGAATTCTGAGCATGCTCAGTCGGAGCCATCCAAAAATCAGAGAAAAATACCACCACCTGCCAGCAGAGGGATCCCTCTTCCATTCACCTCAATGGAGAGCTCTAAGATGTATAGAAATGGACAAAGAGCTGGGGAAAATCTCTTTCATTCCCAGATCTCTTCATCTGCTTCTGCATTCTCAAATAAATTTGAAAGACTGCGCCTTGGGGGGGAAATTTCAGCAGCTGGAATAAAGAAGTGCAGATGTGTCTATTAGAGCAAGGGACTCTAGAGATGGCTCTGGACCCCTCATCTCTTCCCTGGGGACCCCAAGAAGAGTGGTATCATAGGAAAGCATATACCACTCTACTGAGCTCACTGGATGCTAACTTGTACTCCAGCATTCCAGATGGGCTCACAGCTGGTGAAGTTTGGTGGTTATTATACAATTTATTCAACAGCGACACCATCGGTTCGATCACCAGACTCACAACTGAGTTTTACACCACCAGGCTGAGGTTTGGGGCTAACATGGCTGAGCACCTGGGAAAATTGAAGGCGCTCAGGGCAGAACTGATGTTCAGAGACTACCTTGTACCTGAGGCGAACATGGTCACCGTCATTCTGGCTTCCCTGGACAAAAATTGGAGCAGTTTCATTGTTTCACTGGAGGGGACAACGAAGGAAGTCATGACTCTGTCCTACCTCACAGGGAGGCTCATTGAAGAAGACAGGAGGCGAAGAGATGCAAGAGAATACGCCAGAGCCACCACCCAGCGAGCCAGCAGGAGGCACCACAACTCAGAGCAGGTTAATGCTCTACTTAAGTGTTTCATCTGTGGCTGTTCTGAACCAGCCCTCTTCTCTCAACCCCTATTTCAAAAGAAGAGACTGGAAAGCGTCCAAGGCTAAAAGGCTTCTGCCAAGATTTAATAGTAAACACACAAGAGCTTATCTCTCAAGCAAAAGAGTTGCTTTCAGCAACCAGCCCCTCCCCAAACACTCCTTTTATAGAGAGCTCAGGGCATGGTCTCCCTGTGCCTCCTCCCGAGGAGTCCCATAGCCTTTCTTTGTTTGTCCCTGCTCGACTGCCTCCTGCGTCGGACGTCCTTGAACAGGGCCAGCTGTGGGTCATCATCCTCCGCACTCTCGGGCTCACACAGCTGAGCAGAGGTTCCCGGCTGAGGACTTTGCAAAGTCTCCAAATCATCATCAGCCGGTTCGTTTCCCTCCTCCCCCACATCTGAGTCCTCCGATACATCGGAGCCGGCTGTCGGACCCACAGGCTGGCCCTGAGTCACAACACTATCCCGCACCGCAGGGCCCTTCCCCCGGGTCTGCCGATCCGGATGCGGTCGGGATGGGAACTGTTCGTGAAACGCAGTCACCAACGCAGGGGCATGAACGGCGGTCGCGTCTTCCCATGTGAAGTCCTCCGGCCCGTACCCTTTCCACTCGATCAGGTACTGGAAGCGACCTTTCAGCCAGCGGGAATCCCTGATGCTGGCGACCTCGTACTCGGGGGTGCTGTCGCCATCACGAGGTCCTGATGGGGGAGGTTCCGCTTGGCGAAGTGGACAAGCCGGTTGTTCGGGGACCAACAAGGACCGATGGAAGACGGGGTGCACGCGCAGGGAACGTGGCAGAGTTAAACGATAGGCGACCGGATTGATGACGGCCTCGACGGGGAACGGTCCAAGGTATCGGTGGTCCAGCTTCCTCGCCGGCCGAGTGGATGGTAGGTTCCTGGTGGACAGCCAGACCCGATCCCCCACCGATAGTGGAGGCGTATCCCTTCTCGACCGATCGGCGAACCTCTTGTAGTCGGCCTTGGCCTTCTCCAGCTGCCGTCGCACCAACCGATGGATCGCCTGTAACTCCGCCATGAATTCGTTCGCTGCCGGCTCCGGTGAGTCCACGGGAGAAAGGGGGAAAAACCGAGGGTGATAACCCACATTGGCCAAGAACGGTGTCATCTGCGTGGAGGTGTGCTGCGAGTTGTTAAAGGCAAACTCGGCTATGGCCAAATAGTCCACCCAATTGTCCTGCTGCAGGTTAACGTAGCAGCGCAGATACTGCTCTAAGATGCCGATGACCTTCTCGGTACCCCCGTCGGTCTGAGGATGATGCGCGGACGAGAGGCAAACCTTAATGTCCAACGCCCGCATCAACTCCTGCCAGAAGCGGGCTGTAAACTGGGCCCCCCTATTGGAGACGACTCTATCGGGAAGGCCGTGCAGCCGGAACACCTGTTGGATGAACATGCGACTAGTGGCGCGAGCTGACGGTAAGCCGCGACAGGGGATGAAGTGCGCCATCTTGGTCAACATGTCCACCACCACAAACACTGTCGTGAAGCCGGAGGATGGGGGTAGATCCGTCAGAAAGTCCATAGACACAGCCCCCCAGGGTCTCTTGGGCGTTGGCAAAGGCTGCAGTAAACCAGGCGGGGCCCCTGTCGCTGACTTGGCCTGCCTGCATGGGACGCAGGAGGTGACATAAGACTGGACATCGTGTCGGACTCGGGGCCACCAGAATGTACGGGAGACCAGGTTCAGAGTCTTGAACAGGCCAAAATGCCCCGCAGCCGGGTTATCATGACATTGGCTGAGGACGAGTCCCCTGAGTGGCCCTCCTGGAACATAGAGCCGGTCACGATAATACAGGAGTCCATCCGTGACCGACCAAGGCGAATCTGGCCCCACCTCTTCCTTCCGCTGAGCCACCCACGCCTCCTGCTGCTGCGCCTCCCGGATCCGAGCCCGTATATCCACCGGCTCCCGCACCGCAGCAAAAGACTCGACGGGGATCACGGTCCTGGGCGGAAGCTTGTCTTCCACTCGGGTGTACTCGGGCTTCCTGGACAGAGCATCCGCTCTCTGGTTGTGCCCGCTTGGTATGTACCGCACCCGGAAGTCAAACCTCGCAAAGAAGAGGGACCACCGGATCTGGCGTTGGTTCAAATTCCGAGCGGTCTGCAGGCTTTCCAGATTCTTGTGGTCCGTCCGGACCTCGATTTGATGCCGCGCCCCCTCCAGATGATGCCTCCAAGCCTCGAATGCCGCCTTGATGGCCAACAGCTCCTTCTCCCAGATGGTATAGTTGCGCTCCGAGGGATTCAATTTCCGTGAGTGATACGCGCAAGGGAAAAGGGTACCGTTGGGCGTCGCTGCCTGGAGTAACACGGCCCCAATGGCAATGTCGGAGGCGTCCGCCTCCACGACAAACGGCCGTTGTGGGTCAGGATGCTTCAAGATGGGCTCCTTCATGAAGGCGTCCTTCAAAGCTTGGAACGCCTGTTGTTCGGGGGCGTTCCACTGGAACCGAGTCTTCTTCTGCAGGAGCCGGGTGAGGGGGGCTGTCAAGGCAGCAAAGCCAGGGATGAATGTCCGATAGTAGTTGGCAAATCCAAGGAGTCGCTGAACGTCCTTCACGCGACGCGGGGGTTGCCAACTCTGCAACGACTCAACTTTACTCGGTTCCATGGCGATGCCCTCAGGAGAAATGCGGTGACCCAAGAAATCAATGGTCACCTGGTAGAACTGGCACTTCTCCAACTTGGCAAACAGCCGATGTTTCCGGAGGCGCTGCAGGACCTGACGGAGATGCTGATGATGCGCTTCACGCGACGGGGAGTAAATCAGGATGTCGTCCAGGTAAATCACAACAAACTGGTCCAACAGATCCCGAAAGATGTCATTCATAAAATGCTGAAACACAGCGGGGGCGTTGGTCAGGCCAAACGGCATCACCGTGTACTCGAAATGTCCATAGCGAGTACCAAACGCCGTCTTCCACTCATCACCCGGCCGAACCCTGACGAGGTTGTAAGCTCCACGCAGGTCCAGTTTCGTGAAGATCTTAGCCTCCCGGAGTCGGTCCAAGAGCTCGGGGATGAGGGGCAGCGGGTAGCGGTTACGCACCGTGATAGCGTTGAGTTTCCGGTAGTCACAGCAAAGCCGTAACTCGCCCGACTTCTTTTTGACGAAGAGCACGGGCGCAGACACTGGCGAGGACGAGGGCCGGATGAAACCACGAGCCAAGTTCTTCATCAGGAAGTCCCGCAATGCAGCCAACTCGGGCTCCGACATGGAGTACAAACGCCCCACTGGGAGAGGCGCATCAGGGACTAGGTCAATGGAGCAGTCGTAGGGCCTGTGCGGGGGTAATTGGTCCGCCTCTGACTCGCTGAACACGTCAGCAAAGTCGGACAGTTCGGGAGGCAAGGAAACCCCTGGGGAACCCTCCACCTGGCCGGCACAGATATGGCGGGTGTGGTCCACGCACTGCAAACTTGGGAAGGTGACCAAGTTCTGAGACCAATAGATCTGTGGATCATGCGCCCGGAGCCACGCCAGTCCCAAGACCACGGGAAAGTGCAGATCCGAAGTGACATAGAACTGAATGGCCTCCACATGGGTACTGATGGCCATACACACGGGTTGCGTGGCGGCCGTGATAGGCCCGGACAGGAGCACTCGACCATCGATGGTCTCCACAAGCATGGGCGGATCCACTGGACACTGGGGAACAGCCCATTTGGCCACAAAGGCTGAATCCATAAAGTTAGTGGTAGCCCCAGAGTCAATTAAGGCATGGACCGGAATCCCCTCTGGCTTGCCAGGAAGGATCAGTCGTGCCTCCAAAATCAAATGCCGTGGAGGTTCACAGGCACCATCGGAACGGCGTCGCTCGGTGTGGTTGTTGTGGGTCGCCCGATCTTTCACACCGTCTAGATCGGGCTCGGGCCGTTTCCCGATAGCAAAGCGGGGGACTTTCTCGGGGCAGGCTTGGTCACTGACGCCCGCTGACGCTTCTTCGGGCAAGAAGCAGCCAAATGTCCAGGGTCCCCACAGTAAAAACACAACCCCTCCGATCGTCGTCTGTCCATTTCCGTCACCGATAGACGGGACCTGGCGGCACCCAGCTCCATTGGCTCCTCCCTCTGGACTGGGGGCTCACGCACAACAGGGGCGGCAGGGGTCTGTGGGGTGGCACGGCGACTCTTACGCTGCTGCAGCCGGGCATCGATCCGCAGACAAAGATGGATCAGCCCATTCAGGTCTGAGGGAATGTCCACGCGGGCCAGCTCATCCAACATCTCCTCTGACAAGCCATCCTGAAAGGCATCCACGAGCGCAGCCTCATTCCAGGCGGAATCCTGGCTAAGCAGCCGGAAATCGCTGATATAGGCCTGTAGAGGGCGCTGACCCTGCCTCAAAGCTTTCAGGCGTCGGGTGGCAGTCTGCGCCTTAATCGGGTCCTCGTACATGAGGCGCATATGGTCACAAAAACCCCCAAAGTTATCCAACAAAGGGCTAGGCTGTGCCAACAGAGGCGTGCCCCAACGAGCTGCATCTCCCGACAGAAGGCTCAACACGAATCCCACCTTATCTCGGTCAGTGGGGAAATCAGCTGCTCTCACGCTGATATAAAGCTGGCATTGTCCCAGGAAGGCAGGAAACAGTTCTGGATTACCAGCAAATTTATCCGGCATAGCTATCTGACATTTCCTCCTGGGTGGGGGGGCAGCATGTACCTGAGCCTGCAGTTGTGCCACCTGAGTGGCCAGCAAGGTGAGTTGCTGGTTGAGCTGGGCATTTTCGGCAAGAAGCTGCTCCATCGTAGTAATAAGGGGTGGGTGGCTGAAAGCAAACTGTTCTGAACCAGCCCTCTTCTCTCAACCCCTATTTCAAAAGAAGAGACTGGAAAGCGTCCAAGGCTAAAAGGCTTCTGCCAAGATTTAATAGTAAACACACAAGAGCTTATCTCTCAAGCAAAAGAGTTGCTTTCAGCAACCAGCCCCTCCCCAAACACTCCTTTTATAGAGAGCTCAGGGCGTGGTCTCCCTGTGCCTCCTCCCGAGGAGTCCCATAGCCTTTCTTTGTTTGTCCCTGCTCGACTGCCTCCTGCGTCGGGCGTCCTTGAACAGGGCCAGCTGTGGGTCATCATCCTCCGCACTCTCGGGCTCACACAGCTGAGCAGAGGTTCCCGGCTGAGGACTTTGCAAAGTCTCCAAATCATCATCAGCCGGTTCGTTTCCCTCCTCCCCCACATCTGAGTCCTCCGATACATCGGAGCCGGCTGTCGGACCCACAGGCTGGCCCTGAGTCACAACAGTGGCTCTGAGGGGCATCTGAAGAAGGACTGCCCCCAACAACAACAAGCCCCCAAGCGGGGTCCCAATCAAGGAAGGGGCAAGGGGCAAGGAAGGGGGCATGGCGTGCCAAGGGCAATTTTGTGTGTACTTGTGCTCTCACCCCCACCACAAAGGCTGATAGCCCCACTGACTTATGGTTACTGGACTCTGGAGCTTCATCTCACATTACCAATATGAAACAAGGGTTTAAAAGGCTAAAGAAAATTAACTCATCTGTCAAGGTGGCCAATGGTGATAAGGCTTTGGTTGTTGGGGAGGGCACTGTCTCTGTACCCGGACTAGGAAATGTTGACGGGGTACTGCATGCTCCCTCCATTGCCAACAATCTGTTAAGCATTATCAAATTATGTGACAATGACAAGGTGGAAGTTTTATTTCGCAAAGGGGGAGGTCATGTCACCCGGAACCAGAGGGTCATTGGAAGTATTGCCATCATAAATGGTTTGCCATACTTCTCCCCTGAGAACCCAGCCACAGAGGACAGTCCACCGGGTGCCACCTCAGAAGGAGCCTGCGCACGGAAAGAGAGAAAGCCCCCATGGCCAGCCCCAAGGCTATCTAAGGAGCGCAAGGCCGAAGCGATTGCACCCAAGCCACCTCAGCCAGCCCCACGGCTTTTCAAGGGCAGTGTGGACAAGAAACCCGAACCTCAGCAGGCACCCAAAGCACCGCTCAAGGCAACCAAAGCCAAGAGGGTATCAGTGGGGAAGCCGCTCCACAATAAGTGTGCCCATCTCTTACACCGAAGATTAGGTCATGCGAGCTTCCCTGTGGTTAAAAAGATGGGAGAGTTTGCTGAGGGAGTCCAGCTCAAGGATTGTGAGGTGTTCCTGGACTGTGCCATCTGTAAGAGGACAAAGAGGAAAGCTGCCCCCATCCCTAAGGTGTCACTGCGTAAGACCCAATACCCGTACCAACTAGTACAGGTTGATTTGGTTGGGCCATTCACACCATCACTAGGGAAAAGACAGTATTTTCTCACTGCCGTTGACGATTTTTCACAGTACGGCCACGTGTATACCCTCACAGAAAAATCCGAAGCCTTTGACGCCATAAAATCACTGTACAACTTTGTAGATACCCAGTATAAGACCAAGATCGCACAACTGCAGAGCGACCGCGGGGCTGAGTTCATGTCCCGAAAATTCCAGGACTGGGTAAGGCGTAAGGGCATCTGCCATTTTCGTACAGCGCCCTTCACTCCTGCTCAGAATGGCGTAGCAGAGAAAAGAAATGGAATCCTGCAAACTATGGTGCGTAGACTGATTGCGGACGCTGGGGTTGCAGAATCATACTGGGCAGAGGCGGTGAAATATGCCAATTACACCTTAAACCGCACCTGGAGCAGTGTTGTGAACCAGACCCCATATTTCCTGGTCCACGGTAGGAAACCAAGTCTGGGACACTTGCGTGTGTTTGGCTCCTACGCTTGGGTGCACATCCCCAAGCAGCTGCGGAAGAAGGGGAGATCTGTGTCCCAGAGACTGAGCTTCTTGGGCTATGCTCCTGGCTCCAAGGCCTACCGGTTCCTGGGAGAGGGGGGCAGGACTGTGACTTCCCAATCTGCCTCCTTCGAAGAGGACTCCAATTGGACCCAGATTCACTCAAATGATCTGAGCCCATATGTCAACCGACCCAGCAAGGACACACCGACCACGACATCACCTGAGACGACCACATACCCTGCCACCGAAGAAAGTGAGGAACAAGACGAAGATGTCATCCTACCTGGTTCTGATGGGGAGGATGAGCCGTCCAGTCCCAAGGGGGAAGACACACCGTCTTCACCCCCAGCGACGCCTCAAAGTCCCATGATGCCCAGCACCTGGGACCGAGGGTCTACACGTCCTAATTATGAAATGCCGGCGGACGTGGAACCCGCAGAAGAAAAGGGCGGTGAGTGGCAGAAGGTCAGGAGATCAAAGCGGTCCAACAAAGGGATCCCGCCAAAGAGAATCGACATTGGGCACATCACATCCGTCAACAGCGTTGTGGTCACCCCAAAATCCTTCTCTGACATCCAGGAGCTGCTCAAGGTCTTCACCCCCCAGCAACCCCCCAGCAACCACCAAAGGAGAGGAAAATCATTGGCACAAGGTGGGTTTTCAAGGCCAAACCACTTGTCAATGACCTCTACCTGTATAAGGCCCGTTTGGTAGCTCAGGGGTTCGCCCAGCGCTACATGGAGGACTATGGGGAGACCTACTCTCCAACCGTCCGGGCAGAGAGCGTCAAGGCTGCCCTCGTAACTGCAGCCGCTCTGGGGGAGGAAGTCTTCCAATTTGACATCCAGACGGCTTACCAACACGCCAACTTGGACCAGCAGATCTACGTGAGGGCCCCTCCTTGCTACCAGCAGGAGGGGGGAAACACATGGCTGCTCCGAAAAGAGTTATATGGCCTCAAGCAGTCGGGGAAACTATGGTACGACTGCCTTAGAAAAAGTTTAGAACGAGTTGGTTTCATTGTATCCCATGCAGATGAATGTGTTTTCACACGCAACTCCAAGGGTACCACAGAACGGGTGTTAGTTTATGTGGACGACCTCCTATATATAGGGCCTGACAAGGAAGGGTGTGATAAATTTGCCAAGGCCCTGGGGGAAAAGTTTACCCTGAAGTCTTTGGGGCGGGTTGACAGGTACTTGGGTGTGCACATCTTGGCCACTAAGGAGGGGTTCGCCCTATCTCAGAAAGAAAAGATTGAGGAGTTATTGGCCAAATGCAAAATGGCAGAATCTAACCCAACGCGTAGCCCAATACAAAGTGACTATTACAATCACACTCACAAGGACGGTCCTGAGTTCACAGATAATAGGCTTTACAGATCTGTGATCGGCTCCTTGCTATATATCAGCAATTGGAGCAGGCCTGACATAGCTTTAGATGTGAATCTACTGTCCAGGCATGTCTGGTGGTGCTTTGTTGTTGTTGTTGTTGTTGTTGCTGCTGTATAGCAGTAAAAATCATCTTCAAGAAGGCAACTTTGAAAAACTTTGTAAACCTCCGGTTGGCTAGTTTATCTGATAATAGCTAAAGCCACGGAAGAAAACAAAAGAAGATTCAAGGAAATGAAAGCAAGTTTTTTCCCCTCTCGTTTTCTTTTAATCTGGCTCTTTGGACTATTCGATTCTCCTTTGTCAGAGGTGAGGAGAGGAGGCTGCTATTTTTCCCCTCTCCCTTCACACCTGCAAAAGACCCCAGGTTCAATATTCCTTTTAGTCTTTCCCCACTGTCTTTT
Organism: Vipera ursinii; assembly: GCF_947247035.1. NCBI lineage: Eukaryota > Metazoa > Chordata > Lepidosauria > Squamata > Viperidae > Vipera > Vipera ursinii. The sequence goes on from NC_139522.1 coordinate 44,537,090, forward strand.
GAAGTTGATGTGATAAATTGGAAGTAACCATAAATGTTCCCCTCATTTTAATTAAAAGGGGAAGCTTGTTTTGGCCTCAAACTCCAAATTGATGTGTGTTTTGTTTTGTTTTATATATGTTTGGACATTTGGAACATTAAGCTTGGACTTGGAATGGTGAGAAAAATGGGAGGTGGTTAAAGGGTTAGGGTTAGGGTTAGGGTTTGTCCTGTTCTTGCAGGACAAGCCATATGTCTAAATAAATGTTGTTTTATTAGTTGTTGTTGTTGTTAGTTGCAAAGTCGTGTCCGACCCATCGCGACCCTATGGACAACATTCCTCCAGGCCTTCCTGTCCTCTACCATCTTCTGGAGTCCATTTAAGCTCACGCCTACTGCTTCAGTGACTCCATCCAGCCACCTCATTCTCTGTCGTCCCTTTCTTCTATTGCCCTCAATCTTTCCCAGCATTAGGCTCTTCTCCAGTGAGTCCTTCCTTCTCATTAGGTGGCCAAAGTATTTGAGTTTTAGCTTCAGGATCTGGCCTTCTAAAGAGCAGTCAGGGTTGATCTCCTCTAGGACTGACCGGTTTGATTACCTTGCAGTCCAAGGAACTCGCAGGAGTCTTCTCCAGCACCATAGTTCAAAGGCTTGAATTCTTTGGCGCTCAGCCTTTCTTATGGTCCAGCTTTCACTGCCATACATTGCAACTGGGAAGACCATAGCATTGACTATACTCACTTTTGTTGACAGGGTGATGTCTCTGCTTTTTAGTGTGCTGTCTAGATTTGCCATGGCTTTCCTCCCAAGGAGCAAGCGTCTTTTAATTTCTTGGCTACAGTCCCCATCTGCAGTGATCTTGGAGCCCATGTTTTATTAGTATCTGTGTATATATGTCTGTGTTGTTCTGTTATTCCAAGGCTTGGAAGAGGGTTAAAATCCTCTCTGATAACACCAAACAAAAAGACCTTATTTAAAAATATATGGTTTGCCTGGAGAAAGTATGAAATGAAATTTTTGTATGTGAAATTGTTTATGCAGGCAGTTGGAATGGAAGTGAATGAGTTAATTTGCTGATGTGTAAATGTGTGTGTGTGTTAGCCCTCAAAACCCACCCACCCCCACCCCGTCCCAGGGTCTGAAAGGAACAGTAAATTGCTGATTTTATTGTTGTAAATGGAAAAGAAATAGCAAGTGTTTGCATGAGAAGAGTCTCATGGACGATGTGTGAGTGAATTTATGGAAAATGCATGCGAAGGAGAGCAAACTTTTTTTTTAGTGGTGAGATTTTTGTAAAATTTATTTTATCTTTCCCCCCTCCAGTCTCTTTCTTCCCCCCCACCGCTGTATTACTTTAAGAGTGAGAGAGACAGACAGAAGAGGTGGGGGCTGGTCGTTTTAACTGTTTTTTTCTCTGCTTAGAATTCTGGTCTGAGGAAGAGGGGTGGATGTGAAATTTGATGCCCACTCTTGCAGTTTTAGCTTGAAATTTTTTTTTCCTGGAAAGAGGAGACAGTAATTGTTGGACAATTTTTTTTGAAATCTTTGAGATTTAAAAGAAATTACTCTGCATTGTTTTGTTTAGATTTGTAAGTTTTAACCTACTTAATGGAAATTTGTTTCCATCTGAATGGAATCTGATTAAATTGGAATTTGACTAACTTTATATTAAAAGCAATATTAGAAATTGATATAAAACTGTTTCTGTGGCTCAGAATGTCTCATTGGGCTTGTGAAGTTACAGGACACAATGATGAAGGGAGAATTGGGGAATTGTGGTTCTGTCCTTGTTTGGAACAGGGAAGGAGTTGAGAAACTTTTTAGGATTGTGAATGGCTATGTTGTTTTGACTAACAATTTGTATGCAAAACTGTTAGGAAAAGAGGCAGCCAGTGGCATTTTTCTCTAAAGTTGACATTTGAGAAATCTTGGTGTTCAGTGTGGGTAATTTTAAATCAGAAAGCCGAAAAGAGGTAACTTGTTCATAGCAAAGTAGTTGGGAAAACAAAAAAAAAGACAAAGAAAGGCTTAATGAAGGTGTGATAGTAGATGGGGAGAAAGAAAATGTGAGTGGAAGCTGGGAGAATTTCCCGCCCTTGGTCAGCACTAACCTATGGATTTTATGCTTTACAGCAGGCTCTGAGGTTGTTAATAAGGGAGAAGCAGAATATATACACTGACTTCAATTATAGTTTCTGTATTTGTTGTGATTCAGGGTCAGCCTGTGGGTTCGGCAGTTGGGTCGGACGATTCAGAAGAGGAGGAAGGGGGTGTTGGTGTTCTGTACCAGCCTGCTACCGGCCCTGCAGAAAAGGAAGGGACAACCCCTTTTACAAGAAGGCAAGAGGCTTGAACTAAGCCTGCCAAATTTATGGATACAAAAGCAAACAGAACAAGACACGAACCATGAACCATGAAACAGGAGCTATTCAAGCGGTTGCCTTCAGCAAACCAGCCCTCCCACGCATTCCCCTTTTATACAGTTCAGGGCATGGCTTCTCTCTGCCTACTTCCGAGGTGCCCCATTGCCTTCCTCTGTTTACTCCTGATTGACTGCCTCCTGCGTCGGGCGTCTTTGAACAGGGCCAGCTGTGGGTCATCTTCATCCACGCTGTCAGGCGTCAATATTATTCTCAGCAAGCTCTTCAACACCCCCCTCCTCCTCTGAGTCGTCGTCCGACCCAACTGCCGAACCCACAGGCTGACACAGAATCACAACACTATCCCGCACCGCAGGGCCCTTCCCCCGGGTCTGCCGATCCGGATGCGGTCGGGATGGAAATTTTTCATGAAAAGCGGTCACCAACGCAGGGGCATGAACGGCGGTCGCGTCTTCCCAGGTGAAGTCCTCTGGTCCGTAACCTTTCCATTCAATCAGGTACTGGAAACGACCTTTCAGCCAACGGGAGTCCCTAATGCTGGCGACCTCGTACTTGGGGGTGCTGTCTCCATCACGAGGTCCTGATGGGGGAGGTTCCGCTCGGTGGAGTGGTTGCTCGGGGACCAAAAGAGACCGATGAAAGACTGGGTGCACACGCAGGGAACGTGGCAGAGTTAAGCGATAGGCGACCGGATTGATGACAGCCTCGACTGGGAACAATCCTAAATATCGGTGATCTAACTTTCTCACCGGCCGTGTTGACGGTAAGTTCCTGGTGGACAACCAGACCCGATCTCCCACCGATAGTGGAGGCGTATCCCGTCTTGACCGATCAGCAAACCTTTTGTAATCGGCCTTGGCCTTCTCTAACTGACGTCGCACCAATCGATGGATCGCCTGTAACTCTGCCATGAAGTCGTTCACTGCCGGCTCCGATGAGTCCACGGGAGAAAGGGGGAAAAACCGGGGGTGATATTCCACATTGGCCAAGAACGGTGTCATCTGTGTGGAGATGTGCTGCGAATTGTTAAATGCAAACTCAGCTATGGCCAGATAGTCCACCCAATTGTTTTGCTGCAGATTGACGTAGTAGCGCAGATATTGTTCCAGGATACCGATGACCTTCTTGGTTCCCCCGTCAGTTTGAGGATGATGCGCGGACGAGAGGCAAATCTTGATATCCAACGCATGCATCAACTCCTGCCAGAAGCGGGCTGTAAACTGGGGCCCCCTATCAGAGACGACTCTATCAGGGGGGCCGTGCAGCCGAAACACCTGCTGAATGAACATACGACTAGTGGCGCGGGCTGACGGTAAGCTGCGACAGGGGATGAAGTGTGCCATCTTGGTCAGCATGTCCACCACCACATACACTGTCGTAAAACCAGAGGATGGGGGTAAATCCGTCAAGAAGTCCATGGACACAGCCCCCCAGGGTCTTTTGGGTGTCGGCAAGGGCTGCAGTAATCCAGGCGGGGCCCCTGTCGCTGACTTGGCCTGCCTGCATGGGATGCAGGAGGTGACATAGGACTGGACGTCATGTCGGACTCGGGGCCACCAGAAGGTATGGGAGACCAGGTCCAGGGTCTTGAACAGGCCAAAATGCCCCGCCGCCGGGTTATCGTGACACTGGCTGAGGATGAGTCCCCTGAGTGGCCCTCCCGGAACGTAGCAGAAGCTTGTCTTCCACTCGGGAATATTCGGGCTTCCTGGACAGAGCATCCGCTCTTTGATCGTGCCCGCTAGGTATGTACCGAACACGGAAGTCAAACCTCGCAAAGAGACCACCAGATCTGGCGTTGGTTCAAATTCCGAGCGGTCTGCAGGCTTTCCAAATTCTTATGGTCCGTCCGGACCTCGATTTGATGCCGCGCTCCCTCCAGATGATGCCTCCAGGCCTCGAACGCCACTTTGATGGCCAGCAGCTCCTTCTCCCAGATTGTATAATTGCGCTCCGAAGGGTTCAGTTTTCGTGAATGGTACGCGCAAGGGAAGAGGGTACCGCTGGGCGTCATTGCCTGGAGTAACACCGCCCCAATGGCAATGTTGGAGGCGTCCGCCTCCATGACAAATGGCCGTTGCGGGTCAGGATGCTTCAAGATGGGCTCCTTCATGAAGGCTTCCTTCAAAGTCTGGAAAGCCCATTGTCCTGGAGCTCTGTGGAGCCTCAATATTATTCTCAGCAAGCTCTTCAACACCCCCCTCCTCCTCCTCTGAGTCGTCCGACCCAGCTGCTGAACCCACAGGCTGACCCTGAATCACAACACTTGGAGAGCCTGCTGAGGACAGCCCTGAGGCTTTGCAGAGCCCTCAGCCAGGCCCCTCTCATCTGGTCACTATGCAGACCCAGCTGTGTGAGCCTGACAGCGTGGATGAAGATGACCCACAGCTGGCCCTGTTCAAGGACGCCCGATGCAGGAGGCAGTCAATCAGGAGTAAACAGAGGAAGGCAATGGGGCACCTCGGAAGGAGGCAGAGAGAAGCCATGCCTTGAACTGTTTAAAAGGGGAATGTGTGGGAGGCCTGGTTTGCTGAAGGCAACCGTTTGAATAGCTCCTGTTTCATGGTTCGTGTTTTGGTTTTGCTCTGTTTGCTCTGTTTTGTGTCAATAAATTTGGCAGGCTTAGTTCCAGCCTCTTGCCTTTTTGTTAAGGGGTTGTCCCTGCCTTTTCTGCATGGCCGGTAGTAGGCTGGTACAGAACAGTATTCTTGAATACTTTGGAGAAGGGAAATGAAGAATATTGATTAATAGTAAAGGGAAAGTGTTGTAGCGTGGGCGACCGCGTGGACACAGGAACGAGTCAACATAATATAAGATGCCTTTATTGATTACAAGATGGAACTGAGTCCCCAACCCCCCAGTGTCCATTTATATCTGACTGATGCCCATGCCACCAGCCAACCCGGTTGCTCTAATTTCCCGCCAGCCAGGTAACACCCAACCCGGTGTTGTATATTTCCCGCCAGACAGGTTAACCAACCAGGACGCCCGGCCAGTACCACCTGGTGTTATGGTGGCAGTACTAGCCAGGCAGTTCTACATACACAACACCCCTTCCCCCCCAATGAGACAACTACTACCGTTAACATTCCTAACTACTCTTCCAACCCACTACCCCTTACTGCCTCACATGGTCCTTGAGGTATGCTGGGGTTTTATGAGTCCTGGCCGGGTACCTTCCCGGTTGCTTCCCCGCCGCTGCTTCACCTTCAAGAGTCACCTCTCCAGCCAATGATTGATCCCCCTCCCATGTTAGCTCTGTGGTAAGTTCCTGTTCAGGCCGTTTTGCTGGAACAGTTTTATTGTCTGAATGTGATGGCGTTGCCGGCCTTGATTGGGATGTTGATGGCTTTACTACTTGATTAGCTGCTGCTGCTTGGAGTGATGATTGCCAACTATCTGAAAAATCCTGTAGTGGCCCTACAGGTGACCCCTTTGGCTGCTGTGTATACCCCTCTTGTTGTTGTGGAAGGTTCTCCGGTGCCCTTTTCCTTAACTGGTCAATGTGTCTTCTGACCTGTCGGCCCCCTTCCCCCTCCACAATATAAGACAATGGACCTATTTTATCCACCACCACTCCTTGTAACCACTTCTCATCACCCAACCCATAGTTCCTGGCCCACACTAAATCCCCTACAGACAATTTCCTGGGTGTTGGGTTGTTCCGCCTCTGCGGCCACCCTGTCTGGATGTAGTCTGTCCAATCTGGTTATTAGTCTTTGTCCCCAACGCAACTCGGCTGGGCTCTTACCAGTCACTGTACAGGGTATAGTGTGTTGAGCCAGCAAAAATTGTGCCAGTCTCTGATGCCAATCACCAGCAATAATTCTTCGCAGTGCCTCTTTCATTGATCTTACGTTTCTCTCAGCCAAGCCATTACTGGAAGGGTGGAACAGTGCAGCCGTTGTGTGTCTAATCGAGTTGGCCTTGAGGAAATCCTGGAATTCAGTAGATGTGAATTGAGGCCCATTATCAGATACAATTACATCAGGTAACCCATGTGTGGCAAAGAGCCCCCTCAGCACTTGTATGGTCTTAGCAGACGTCATACTTGTTACAGGCATTACCTCCAACCACCTAGAATAGCTATCCACGACCACTAAGAACGTCTGTCCTTGAAAAGGTCCAGCGTAATCTATGTGTTGTGATTCAGGGTCAGCCTGTGGGTTCGGCAGTTGGGTCGGACGACGACTCAGAGGAGGAGGGGGGTGTTGAAGATCTTGCTGATGATAGCCCTCAGGCAGGCCCCTCCCACTTGGTCACCATGGAGACCCAGCTGTGTGAGCCTGACAGTGTGGATGAAGATGACCCACAGCTGGCCCTGTTCAAGGACGCCCAACGCAGGAGGCAGTCAAATAGGAGCAAACAGAGGAAGGCTGTGGGGCTTCTCGGAAGGAGGCAAAGAGAGGCCATGCCCTGAACTCTTTATAAAGGGAATGTTTGGGGAGGGCTGGTTTGCTGAAAGCAACCGCTCAGATAGTGTTTCAAAGCTCCTGTATCTTGGTACGTGTCTTGTTTGTTTTTGTAATAAATTTGGCAGACGTCATTCCAGCCTCTTGCCGTTTATAAAGGGGTTGCCTTTTCTGCAAAGCCGGTAGCAGGCTGGTACAGAACAGTTTGCTTTCAGCCTCCCACCCCTTACTAATATTATGGAGCAGCTACGTGCTGAGAATGCCCAGCTCACTCAGCAACTCACTTTGCTGGCAGCTCAGGTGGCTCAACTGCAAGCTCAGATTCATGCTGCACCCCCACCATCACCCCCACCCAGGAGAAAATGCCAAGTTGCAATGCCGGATAAATTTACAGGCACTCCAGAACTGTTTCCTGCTTTCCTGGGACAATGCCAGCTCTTTATCAGCGTGAGAGCAGCTGATTTCCCCACTGACCGGGATAAGGTGGGGTTTGTGTTAAGCCTTCTTTCGGGTGATGCAGCTCGTTGGGGCACGCCTCTGCTGGCTCAACCTAGCCCATTGTTGGACAACTTTGTGGGGTTTTGTGATCGTATGCGTCTGATGTATGAGGACCCTATTAAGACGCAGACTGCTACTCAACGCCTGAAAGCTCTGAGGCAGGGTCAACACCCCCTACAGGGCTATATCAGCAATTTTCGGCTGCTTAGCCAGGATTCCGCCTGGAATGAGGCTGCGCTTGTGGATGCCTTCCAGGATGGATTGTCGGAGGAGATGTTGGATGAGCTGGCCCGTGTGGATATTCCCTCAGACCTGAATGGGCTGATCCATCTCTGCCTGCGGATCGATGCTCGGTTGCAGCAGCGAAGGAGTCGCCGTGCCACCCCACAGACCCCTGCCGCCCCTGTTGTGCATGAGCCCCCAGTTCAAAGGGAGGAGCCAATGGAGCTGGGTGCCGCCACGTCTCGTCTATCGGTGACTGAAATGAACAGACGATGATCGGGGGGTTGTGTTTTTACTGAGGGGACCCTGGACATTTGGCTGCTTTTTGCCCAAAGAAGCAACAGCGGGCATCAGTGACTGAGCCTGCCCCGACAAAGTCCCCTACTTTTCTGTCGGGAAACGCCCCGAGCCCGATCTAGACGGTGTGATAGATCGGGCGTCCCACAACAACACTGAGCGACGTCTTTCCGATGCTGCCTGTGGACCTCCACGGCATTTGATTTTGGAGGCACGTCTGATCCTTCCTGGCAAGCCAGAGGGGATTCCAGTCCATGCCTTAATTGACTCTGGGGCCACCACAAATTTTATGGACTCAGCATTTGTGGCCAAATGGGCTGTTCCCCAGTGCCCGGTGGATCCGCCCATGTTAGTGGAGACTATCGATGGTCGAGTGCTCCTGTCTGGGCCTATTACGGCCGCCACGTATGGCCATCAGTTCCCATGTGGAGGCCATCCAGTTCTATATCACCTCAGATCTGCATTTCCCCGTGGTCTTGGGACTGGCGTGGCTCCGGGCGCATGACCCACAGATCTATTGGTCACAGAACTTGGTCACCTTCCCAAGCTTGCAGTGCGTGGACCACTCCCGCCATATCTGTGCCGGCCAGGTGGAGGGTTTCCCAGGGGTTTCCTTTCCTCCTGAACTGTCCGACTTTGCTGATGTGTTCAGCGAGACAGAGGCGGATCAATTACCCCTGCACAGGCCCTATGACTGCCCCATTGATTTAGTCCCCAAGTTGGCTGCATTGCGGGACTTTCTGGAGAAGAATTTGGCTCACGGTTTCATCCGGCCCTCATCCTCGCCAGTGTCTGCACCCGTGCTCTTCGTCAAGAAGAAGTCGGGCGAATTACGGCTTTGCTGCGATTATAGGAAACTTAACGCCATCACGGTGCGCAATCGTTACCAACTGCCCCTCATCCCCGAACTCTTGGACCGACTCCGGGAGGCTAAGATCTTCACGAAACTGGACCTGCATGGAACTTACAACCTCGTCAGGGTTCGGCCGGGTGATGAGTGGAAGACGGCGTTTGGTACTCGCTATGGACATTTTGAGTACATGGTGATGCCGTTTGGCCTGACCAATGCCCCCGCCGTGTTTCAGCATTTCATGAATGACATTTTCCGGGATTTGTTGGATCAGTTTGTCGTGATCTACTTGGACGACATCCTGATATACTCGCCGTCACGTGAGGTGCACCATCAGCATCTCCATCAGGTCCTGCAGCAACTCCGAGAACATCGGCTGTTTGCCAAGTTGGAGAAGTGCCAGTTCTACCGGGTGACCATCGATTTCCTGGGTCACCGCATTTCTCCTGAGGGCATCGCCATGGAGCCGAGTAAGGTTGAGTCTTTGCAGAGTTGGCAACCCCCGCGTCGCGTGAAGGATGTTCAGCGACTTCTTGGGTTCGCCAACTATTACCGAACTTTCATCCCTGGGTTTGCTGCCTTGACAGCCCCCCTCACGCGGCTCCTGCAGAAGAAGACTCGGTTCCAGTGGAACGCTCCAGAACAACAGGCTTTCCAGATTTTGAAGGAAGCCTTCATGAAGGAGCCCATCTTGAAGCATCCTGACTCGCAACGGCCGTTTGTCGTGGAGGCGGACTCCTCTGACATTGCCATTGGGGCGGTGTTACTTCAGGCAACGACGCCCAGCGGTACCCTCTTCCCTTGCGTGTACCATTCACGAAAACTGAACCCTTCGGAGCGCAATTATACAATCTGGGAGAAGGAGCTGCTGGCCATCAAAGCGGCGTTCGAGGCCTGGAGGCATCATCTGGAGGGAGCGCGGCATCAAATCGAGGTCCGGACGGACCATAAGAATTTGGAAAGCCTGCAGACCGCTCGGAATTTGAACCAACGCCAGATCCGGTGGTCACTTTACTTTGCGAGGTTTGACTTCCGGGTTCGGTACATACCTAGCGGGCACAATCAAAGAGCGGATGCTCTGTCCAGGAAGCCCGAATATTCCCGAGTGGAAGACAAGCTTCTGCCCAGGACAGTGATCCCCGTCGAGTCTTTTGCTGCGGTGCGGGAGCCGGTTGATATACGGGCTCGGATCCGGGAGGCACAGCAGCAGGAGTTGTGGGTGGCTCAGCGGAAGGAGGAGGTGGGGCCAGATTCTCCTTGGATGGTCACGGATGGACTCTTGTATTATCGTGACCGGCTCTACGTTCCGGGAGGGCTACTCAGGGGACTCATCCTCAGCCAGTGTCACGATAACCCGGCGGCGAGGCATTTTGGCCTGTTCAAGACCGTGAACCTGGTCTCCTGTACCTTCTGGTGGCCCCGAGTCCGACACGACATCCAGTCCTATGTTACCTCCTGCATCCCATACAGGCAGGCCAAGTCAGCGACAGGGGCCCCGCCTGGATTACTGCAGCCTTTGCCAACACCCAAAAGACCCTGGGGGGCTGTGTCCATGGACTTTCTGACGGATTTACCCCATCCTCTGGTTTTACGACAGTGTATGTGGTGGTGGACATGCTGACCAAGATGGCGCACTTCATCCCCTGTCGCGGCTTACCATCAGCCCGCGCCACTAGTCGTATGTTCATTCAGCAGGTGTTTCGGCTGCACGGCCTCCCTGATAGAGTCGTCTCTGATAGGGGGGCCCAGTTTACAGCCTGCTTCTGGCAGAAGTTGATGCATGCGTTGGATATCAAGATTTGCCTCTCGTCCGTGCATCATCCTCAAACTGACGGGGGAACCGAGAAGGTCATCGGTATCCTGGAACAATATCTGCGCTGCTATGTCAATCTGCAGCAAAACAATTGGGTGGACTATCTGGCCATAGCTGAGTTTGCATTTAACAATTCGCAGCACACCTCCACACAGATGACACCGTTCTTGGCCAATGTGGAATATCACCCCCGGTTTTTCCCCCATTCTCCCGTGGACTCACCGGAGCCGGCAGCGAACGACTTCATGGCAGAGTTACAGGCGATCCGTCGATTGGTGCGACGTCAGTTAGAGAAGGCCAAGATCGATTACAAAAGGTTTGCTGATACGCCTCCACTATCGGTGGGGGATCGGGTCTGGTTGTCCACCAGGAACCTACCATCAACACGGCCGGTGAGAAAGTTAGATCACCGATATTTAGGGCCGTTCCCAGTCGAGGCTGTCATCAATCCGGTCGCCTATCGCTTAACTCTGCCACGTTCCCTGCGCGTGCACCAAGTCTTTCATCGGTCTCTGTTGGTCCCCGAGCAACCGGCTTGTCCACTCCGCCGAGCGGAACCTCCCCCATCAGGACCTCGTGATGGAGGCAGCACCCCCGAGTACGAGGTCGCCAGCATCAGGGATTCCCGTTGGCTGAAAGGTCGTTTCCAGTACCTGATTGAATGGAAAGGTTACGGACCAGAGGACTTCACCTGGGAAGACGCGACCGCCGTTCATGCCCCTGCGTTGGTGACTGCTTTTCATGAACAATTCCCATCCCGACCGCATCCGGATCGGCAGCCCCGGGGGAAGGGCCCTGCGGTGCGGGATAGTGTTGTGATTCAGGGTCAGCCTGTGGGTTCGGCAGTTGGGTCGGACGACGACTCAGAGGAGGAGGGGGGTGTTGAAGATCTTGCTGATGATAGCCCTCAGGCAGGCCCCTCCCACTTGGTCACCATGGAGACCCAGCTGTGTGAGCCTGACAGTGTCGATGAAGATGACCCACAGCTGGCCCTGTTCAAGGACGCCCGACGCAGGAGGCAGTCAAGTAGGAGTAAACAGAAGAAGGCTGTGGGGCTTCTCGGAAGAAGGCAAAGAGAGGCCACGCCCTGAACTCTTTATAAAGGGAATGTTTGGGGAGGGCTGGTTTGCTGAAAGCAACCGCTCAGATAGTGTTTCAAAGCTCCTGTATCTTGGTACGTGTCTTGTTTGTTTTTGTAATAAATTTGGCAGACGTCATTCCAGCCTCTTGCCGTTTATAAAGGGGTTGCCTTTTCTGCAAGGCCGGTAGCAGGCTGGTACAGAACACTATGTGTACCCTGGACCATGGGTTGTGTTTAGTTTCCCACCTGTGTACAGGAGCATGTGGTTGCTCAGGCCTGGTTCTTTGACATTGGTAGCATCCTGCTAGTTGTTCCTCAATGTCTTTGTCCAGGCCCGGCCACCACAGGTAGCTCCTTGCAAGAGCTTTCTTGCACACAATTCCAGGGTGATCCTCATGTAGGTCCTTTAAGACTCTACATCTGAGTTTGTCAGGCACTACCACTCTGTTGCCCCATAACAGACATCCTTTGTGTGAGGACATTTCATTCCTCCTCACAAAGTACGCCTGAAATTGTGGCCCAGGGTTCTTTTCTTGCCAGCCGGATTGTACCCACAATGCCACTCTACTGAGCACAGCGTTACTGGCTGTTCCAGCTGCAATATCCCTTGCAGTAAGAGGGCATTCAGGGAGTTCCTGTAAGGCCAAGACTTGACCTACTGGTGCAGGATCAGGGTCAATTGCTGGTAAAGGCAATCTGCTTAAAGCGTCTGCATGTCCCATCTCCTTTCCAGGTCTGTAGACATTTTTGTATGTATATGCAGAGAGGAATAGTGACCATCTTAACATCCTTGGGGACATTATTTGTGGTGTTTATCTGTCTGTTGTAAAAAGTCCAAGCAAAGGTTTGTGGTCTGTGAAAATAGTAAACTGTCTTCCATATAAATAATCATGGAATTTTTTAACACCTGCTACTATTGCCAATGCTTCTTTATCAATTTGTGCGTAATTCCTCTCAGCCCTGGATAAGGTTCTGGAGTAATATGCAATGGGCTTCTGTTCCCCATTTGCTTCCAAATGGCTTATTACAGCGCCCACCCCATATGGTGATGCATCGCAAGCTAAACATATGGGTTTGTCTTCAATAAAATGTGTTACTGTGGACCCACTTGACAGTAACTGTTTGAGGTTCTCAAAACTCTTAGCATGAACCTTCTTCCATGCCCAAGGTGTTTTTTATCTAGTAACCTGTGCAAAGGTTCAGCTATAGCAGCCTTATGTGGCAGGAATGTGTGGTAAAAATTAATTAACCCCAAAAAGGCTTGTAACTCTGCCTTATTTTTTGGAGCTGGAGCCAATTTAATTGCTTTGATTTTAGCTTCAGTAGGGTGAATGCCCTGAGCATTAATTCTATACCCCAAGAACTCCATGGATGCCACTCCAATGGAGCATTTTTCCCTTTTAAGCTTCAGGCCAGCTGCCCTGAATCTTCTAAGCACAGCTTCTAGCCTGTTAGCCAAAGTTTCCTCATCCTCTCCAGCAATTAACACATCATCAAAATATGGACAAACCCTAGGAATACCTTTTAAAGTTCTCTCCATCACTTCTTGGAAGATACCTGGGGCAGCTGAGATGCCAAACTGCAGTCTGTTGACTCGGAACGCCCCCTTGTGGGTTACGATGGTTTGAGCATCCGCAGTTTCTTTTGTTACAGTTAACTGTTGATACGCCTGCGCTAAATCTAATTTAGCAAAGATGGCACCGGACTGGATAGCTGAGAGGACATGCTTCACCGTCGGAACCGAGTAAGCATGCGGATTTAAAGCCCTGTTTAGGGTCACTTTATAATTTGCAGAAATCCTTATTTCCCCATTGGGTTTGAGGGGGGTGACGATAGGGGTTTCCCAGGGTCCTCCTTCCACCGGTTCTAACACTCCCTGGCCTACTAACTTTTCCAGTTCACTCTCAATCTTGTGCTTGAGAGCGAATGGAACTCTCCTGGCCTTAATTCTGATGGGGAGGACCTCCGGGTTTAAATTAAATTTAATGGGGGGGGCTTGTACTTGCCCAATGTTCCATCGAATACGTCTGCAAATTTTTTGCAAACATATTCCAGGTTCTTGGGTTGAATTGAATTGATTCCCCCTAACCAGATTCCTAATGCCCCAAACCAATTAAGCCCTACCAGACTAGCTCTCCTGCCCTCAGTTACCAGTAGTTCCAATGGGCCTTTAAATCCCTTAAAACAAACTTCTATGGTGGCCTTGCCTTTTAATTTAATTGGGGCCCGTTGGAAATCTGTTAACTGAATTGGGGTGGGTTTGAGGTGAATCCGGCGGCCGCTCTTTTCTGCAATAGCAGACAATGTTTCCCAAGAAATTATAGATACAGAAGCCCCCGAATCGATCTCCATCTTGCAGGGAATTCCCTGCAATAGGACTTCGATTCTCACTTTAGGGCCTAGCATCTGATTTATGGTAGATCAGCCCAAAGATACTACCTTCTTTCCCCAGTTAGTGGTTAGTGCCTGGGGCCGAAGGAGCTCTGTGCCGCGATGCGTAAAGGGTTTGGTACCTGGTGCCTACGCTTCTAAGTCATGGAGGCTGTCCTGGACCCGGCTTCAGCAGATGGCCTGGATGTGACCCATCTTGCCACAGGCACGACACTTTGCACTGCGGAACCTGCACGATGCTCTTGAGTGGTTTCCTCCGCAGCTTCCTCATTTCTGCTCCGCGTCTCTGCATCTGTTGTTTGTGTCCTTCTGTGATCTGGTTGTTGTTGTTGTTGTTGACCTTCTTTGCCTTCCTGCGGTGTCGCAGCGGTAATTTCTGATTGGTGTCCTCTCGAATCTTTGGCTTATTTCGTCTATCTCGGTTTCAAATTCAAAGTCTCCCACTCTGCCATCCACAAGGCTTTCTTGGTGAATATAGCCACTCACACCATCGCTATTACGGGGGGAGTCTCATAGGTTGGTGTTCTCATGTGTCATTAAGTTGTCCAGGACCTCTTGAAGGTCCCCGGTGGGCTTCACGATCACCTTATTTTGTAATCATTTGTCCCTTAGCCCTAAGACTACTCTGTCCCGGATCCTCTCGTCCAGGTCGGCAAACTTGCATCAGCATGCGGCTTCTCGTACTGCTGCCACAAAGTCTGTAAGGGATTCGCCCAGTAACTGATTCCTACACTCGAATTTCCTTCTCCAATAGAGCTCGGATCTTCCGGGCATAAAGTGTTGGCTCAGTCTTTTGTTCAATTCAGTGTACGAAACTGAAGCAACAGCATCAGGGTGGCACAGTCCCACAGCTACCTTGTAAACCCCTGGTCTGCTGAGGGCCAATAAAGCTGCCGCTTTCTTGCGGTCGTCAGTAATGCCGTTGACTAGCAAAAATCCTTCTACTTGCCCCATATGATCTTCCCATTCTTCTGGGTGCTGAGGATCGAATTCCCTCACGCTGCCGAGCCTCGACATTCTTCCGCCTTTGTTTGACGGCTTTTTAAATTTCCCACGGTGCGCTGCAGTCTCTCTGCTCTGTGCGGCAGACGCTGTCCGGCTTTTCCGGAGTACTGACTTACTGCATTTCACGGAATCCCATCCTTGTCGCCACTGTTGTAGCGTGGGCGACCGTGTGGACACAGGAATGAGTCAACATAATATAAGATGCCTTTATTGATTACAAGATGAAACTGAGTCCCCAACCCCCCAGTGTCCTTTTATATCCGACTGATGCCCATGCCACCAGCCAACCCGGTTGCTCTAATTTCCCGCTGGCCAGGTAACACCCAACCCGGTGTTGTATATTTCCCCCCAGACAGGTTAACCAACCAGGACGCCCAGCCAGTACCACCTGGTGTTATGGTGGCAGTACTAGCCAGGCAGTTCTACATACACAACAGAAAGAGTTGGCTCATGTAAGAAAAGACAGAAGTTAGGCCAGAGTGGCAGAAGAGAAGGGAAGGAATGGATAATAGAAGGAAGAAACAGGAAAGTTGTTTTTAAGTTGGTTTGCACAGACTTGTGAATTGCATGCATTAAAATTGTTGGAAGCAGGGAGACTGCCGCTAACGGGGTCAGCTCAAATGTGTGAATTGTATGCCTTAACACAAGCCTTAGAATGTTAAAGGAACAAAAATGTACTATAGAAATATGGAGAGAGAGAAACATGGGAAGTAGAATAAAGTGAGAGGTGGATGTTGCATGATGGGAGACAGATGTTGAAAAGACAGAAGAAAAGAACAGAAAAAAAGAAATAGCTAGAACACAGAAGCAGCACTTAAAGGGGGTCGCAAAGGATAAATGCTGATGATACTAAACAATGAACACTCAACAGCTCATAGGATGTGTAATAAATGAAAGACTGTTTTCCTTTATCAGAAACTTCTGGGATTTTTGCCATGAAGAATGTGAATTTCAAATTGTGTTGAAAAAGTGGAAATATCTGTATGATATTTGTCATTCCATTCTTCTGTAAGGTTTTACACTTAGCCTCACAAATGCCCCAGCATTACTCAGGAATTTAAAAGAGCCAAAAGAAACTCCTGAGTCGAGGTTTCAGCAAGCAAACAACTTTTATTTTGATCAAAATAGAGTTGGGTGGCCACATCTCTCTTCGTGGCTGGTAGAGAGATGAAGGCAACAGCCAGGAAAGATGTCTTCCACCTTTTATACCTTTCCAGAACAAAGAGATCTGGTCTTGGTACTAGGAACCAAAAGGTACAGAAAAATAATTCCTAGATGATGACTCATATACAACAACCCAGGTTCCACCATAACCCCTTTTCCCCCTCCCCTTACCATGCTCTTTTCATGTAAGCAATGGCCTGTACCTAAAGCATGAAACATTTGCTTTTATATAACTAATTTCCCAATATAAAGCACCTACAAAGCTGTTTGCACATAAACAAAGATGATTACAAAGTATCACTACTAATATCAATGTTACTAACATCAACCTTAAGCATAATAAAATCCCTTCACTTTGTTTACAGTTTCTCTCATTCCTACAACAGAAACTGTGACACAATCATGAAAAAAATATTTATAGATAAAAAATGGTTGTATTTATATTTTAGTTAAACAAATCTGTTTCTTTCTTCGGAAGGCCTTCCGGCTCGAAGATCATCCCGGGGACCGGCCGAAGTGTGGTCGTGCGGCAGGGAGCGCTGCCATCTTCTGTGTACAGTAGGTGGGCTCCCTTGTCCTTTTGGAGGGCTTTTCGGCCTGAAGACGTGTGGCCATGTCGTTTGGACTGCTGCCGCTTCCATTGATGGCAGTTGCCACGCTGTACCTGGCTGCGTTGGGACTCCTCCTTTTTGGGAGCCCTCTCGGCCCGAAGATTGGCCGGAAAATGACTTTGCAGCTGGGACAGTTGCTAGACGCTTTGGCTCTACGGAGATATGATCAGGGGGCGGGCGCCCTTTTTGGTGGCGTGAAGCCCCCCTTCTCCGCTTCGGACGGCCTGTTGGGCCAAATGCCGGCTTGGATGTGCCCTTGCTGTCTGGCCTGCTGTCGGGCGTTTTCCATTGAAGATGGTGGCTTGATGGTGGCTTGATGGCGTGTGGACCTTCCATGACATGGCCCTGATGTTCTGCTTGGTTGGGGAGGCTCTGGCTTGAGTTTCTTGGATCAGCTGACATATACTATCCTGGGCATGATGGACTGCCTTCTTAATGCCTGGTTGGCGGGAGTAGGGCAGAATATGAACATTGTCCCTACCCCGAAGACTTCCTTCTGCCAGTTGATATGGTACCGGATCACGCCGTGGTGAGAGGGCGGCTGGATTGTTCATCAACCACCCACTGATGTGAGAGATCAGTGGGATGGTTTTCTCTGGTACCCTGGACTTAGTCCACCTTGGTGGGCTTTCCTCAGCGGCGGTGAGAGAGCGGCTGCGGTTGCTCCACCTGGTCGACTCGGGTGAGAGCCAAGTTGAACTGGGCTGGGGGCTAAGATGCGCATCCTGGCTTATAACATCACTTTAGTTATCTATCTGCTCATTGATTTATTGCCCTATGCAGCTGTTATTATGGTTCGTATACAATATTCTAGGACGGACTTGTATGCTCTCAGGGGGGCTCCTCCCTCCTGGATACGACCTGTCGCCATGTCCCTTACTTCCCTTAAGGACGGGCCCAATTGTTGGGACCCCAAGAGGTGGCTGGGCTTAAATAGGGGCCTCTGGTGGAAATGCATTAAGAGGCCCCTTGTATGTTTTTTAGCCGGTTGTTTTAAAGGGTTAGGGAGTGGTGGGAATGGGAGGGTGGGGAGGGAATTGGGGTGGGCTTCATCAACCGGCTATCAGTCTGGGCCTACAATAGTTCCCGGTGAGATGGGGCTGGTGGCGTGGGCTTTTGGTTCCGTTGGTATGGGGGTGGGGTTAAAAATCCCCACGACGATTGGGAATGGCAGCAGGCAGTTACACAGAGGGCCGTATCAATATCCGGGACCGCGCCCCCCGCTGTCTCCGAGCAGTGGCATGTTCCGACCCTCCGGTTAGTACCCTTGTATCAGGGGGTGAGGGGGATCAGGACCCTGAGCTCAGACTGGTGTATTTTAATGCCAGATCCGTTGTGAACAAGGTTCCCCTCGTCCGGTAATTGATCGAGGAGGAACACGCGGATCTGGCATGCTTTACAGAGACCTGGTTGGGCCCAGAGGGTGGTGTCCCTCTGGTTGAACTTTGCCCTCCGGGTTTCTGTGTGCTGCACCAGCCTCGGGCTCAGGGCAGGGGCGGTGGGGTGGCGGTGGTCGTATGGGAGACCTTATGTCCGCGGGAGACCACCATTGTCCAGATAGGCGGGAGTGAGTCCCTTCTCATGAGATGTGGCCCTCGGGCTCAGTTGGGCCTGTTGCTTACATACCTGGCGCCCAGCTGTGTGGCAACGGCCCTGCCTGAGCTGCTCGACAACCTCTCAGGGTTGGCAGTGGAGTTTCCCAGATTTATAGTTCTGGGTGACTTCAACCTGCCTTCCCTGGGAGGGTCGTCAGAGTTAGCTTGGGAGTTCATGGCTTCCATGACGGCCATGGACATGACCCAAGTAATTCAGGGCCCGACTCATGGGGCGGGTCACACCCTTAGACCTGATCTTTCTATCTGGACAATGGTTGGATGATTTGGGAGGGGGTTCGCCAACTGCTGTCCCCCTGTCATGGTCCGATCATTATCTCCTGCGGCTGGTCTTCCATTGTGCCACCCCCCGCTGCTGGGCTGTGGAACCGACCAGGTGGTTCCGTCCCAGGCACCTAATGGACCCAGAACGGTTCCAGATGGCGCTTGGGTCCTTACCTGTCTCCCTCACTCACAGCCCGGTCGATGCCTTGGTGGGTGCCTGGGAAAGGGCGGCCACTGAGGCACTCGACCGTGTTGTACCCTTGCGACCCCAGACTCGGCACAGATCCCGTTGGGCCCCATGGTTTTCCGTGGAGCTCCGGGAGATGAAGCGTCAGAGACGGGGTCTAGAGAGCGGTTGGAGGTCCACCCGGTCTGAATCTGACCGATTGCGACTAAGAGCCTTTACAAGGTCTTACCTTGCTGCGATGAGGACGGCGAAGTCTAATTACTTCGCTGCCCTCATCACGTCTGCAGATAATCGCCCAGCCGCCCTGTTTAGGGTGACTCGCTCTCTCCTTAATCGGGAGACGAGGGAGGAACCCTTACAGGGACGGGCTGAGGAGTTTAGTCATCATCTGGTGGATAAAATCGCTCAGATCCGGACCGGTTTGGACTCTGACTGGGCAGAGTCTGGAATGGAGGAATCAAGCGGTCTTGAGCATGTTACCTGGACTGAGTTCGACCCTGTTTCCCCCGATGATGTGGACAGGATCATGAGGAGACTGAGTTCCACCATCTGTTTACTGGACCCGTGCCCCTCCTGGCTGGTCTATGCGGCTCGGGAGGAGACACGAGGCTGGTTCCAAGCAGTAATATCTGCTTCCTTGAAGGAGGGTACCTTTCCCACTGCTTTGAAGGAGGCGGTGGTGAGGCCCCTCCTCAAGAAGCCTGCCTTGGATCCAGCTGTTTTAAATAACTATCGTCCGGTCTCCAACCTTCGCTTTTTGGCGAAGGTTGTTGAGAATGTGGTGGCGCATCAGTTCCCTCTGTTCCTGGAGGAAACGGATTATCTTGACCCGTACCAATCGGGTTTCAGGCCCGAGTACAGCACGGAGACGGCATTGGTCGCACTGGTGAATGATCTCTGGTGGGCTCGGGACAGGGGATGTTCCTCTGTCCTAGTCCTTTTAGATCTCTCAGCGGCTTTCGATACCATCGACCATGGTATCCTACTGCGGAGTCTCAGGGGGCTAGGAGTGGGAGGCACTGTTCTACGGTGGTTCTCCTCCTACCTCCTGGGCCGCTCGCAGTCGGTGTTG
The DNA here is from genome assembly GCF_947247035.1 of Vipera ursinii. Taxonomy (NCBI): domain Eukaryota; kingdom Metazoa; phylum Chordata; class Lepidosauria; order Squamata; family Viperidae; genus Vipera; species Vipera ursinii. Next base: position 44,556,929 of record NC_139522.1, read on the forward strand.
ACGGGAGGGCAGAGGTCTGCCCCGAGGTCTCTCGTTTGTGGAGTCCCTCAGGGGTCGGTTCTCTCTCCCCTCCTGTTCAACATCTACATGAAACCGCTGGGCGAGCTCATTCGTGGTTTCGAGGTGGGGTATCATCAGTACCCTGATGATACCCAACTTTTTCTCTCCACCCTGAACCAACCCAGTGATGCACTCGACGTGATGGCCCGTTGCCTGGAAGCGGTCCGGATTTGGATGGGGAGAAACAGGCTTCGTCTCAATACTGCCAAGACTGAGTGGCTGTACATACCGGCATCTCGGATAAACCAGGTTGTTCCACCACTAATGATGGGGGGTGAGGTGTTACCCCCCGTCGATAGGGCTCGCAACTTGGGCATCCTCTTGGATTCACGGCTCAATTTTGAAGACCATATAGGAGCCGTGACCAGGGGGGCTTTTGCCCAGCTTCGTCTGGTGCGCCAGTTGCGGCCCTATCTGGACCGAGATGCCCTACGCACAGTCACCCATGCGCTCGTGACCTCCCGGCTAGACTACTGCAACGCTCTCTACATGGGGCTGCCCTTGAGGACCACTCGGAGGCTTCAACTGGTGCAGAATGCAGCTGCGCGAGTTGTTATGGGAGTTTCCCGATACTCCCGTGTAACACCTCTTCTCCGTGAGCTGCATTGGCTTCCGGTTGCCCTCCAGGTGAAATTCAAGGTGCTGGTAATGACCTATAAAGCTCTCAATGGCTTGGGTCTGGATTATCTAAGGGAACACCTGCTGCCGGCATCAACTTCCCATCGTCCCGTGCGCTCCCACAGGGAGGGCCTTCTTAGGGTACCGCCGGTCAAGGAATGCCGGGGAAGGGCGTTCTCTGTGGGCGCGCCGGCCCTTTGGAACCATCTTCCCACGGAGCTTAGGACTGCCCCCAACCTTCGCTCATTTCGCAGGGATTTGAAAACTTGGCTTTTTGAGCTGTCTGGCCCAGACTGAGGGGTTTTAATTATTTATTAATGGGGTTTTAGTTTAAATTCAGGGACTTAATTTAATTTTAGTTTTAATCGATTTTAACTTTGTATGTATGTATTTTTAATTTTTCCCTGTAAACTGCCCTGAGTCCTACGGGAATAGGGCGGTATACAAGTTTAAATAATAAATAAATAATAAATAAAATAAATAAATATAAGTAAATAAAAAGCTTTGCAAAATTTGGCAGTGAGGCCATTTCAATATAGGCCTTAATTGGAAAGCTGTCTTTGTCCCTTTCAAATGATGTATGAGTGGCTTTTGTTACATGAAGGTTCAAGAATGTCAATGAGGAAGAGTATAATGTTACTCAATATTTAATCTGGCACAGGTTTTGTCTTCTATCTCAGTACAGGACCAGGCTGCACTACCACCTGTCTCTGCTCATTGTTGTTCCTGGAGAGTGGGTTCAGGTGAAAAGAACTTGTTATGTACTGGGCTTTTTGAGGGAATACCACGTGGGTTGCTGGAGCAGCTAACAGCTCTCCAGCAACCCAGACTACACGTCTCCTGTGCTGCAATTGGCTATCTCCAGGCGGTAATGGTTGATTCAAACCTATTGGCTGCCACCTAGGGGCTAGACTATATATTGCGGCTGGTTGCAGCCATTTCCCTCAGTACAGTCACAGCACGAAATAAACAATGAGTTACCCTGTACTCTGTTTCGCGTACTCATTCCTGCGTCAAAGAACCCGCTATTTAACAGTGGCGACGAAGGTGGGATCCTGCTTCACTGAATAAAGAGCTGAAGTCTACGAGGGAAAGGCAGCACACGCCGCAGGGCAGAGGCATATTCCCCCCCTCTCTCAAGGTCAGCTAGCAAGCTACGCTAGCAACCTCGTGCTCAGTGGACTCATTCCCTGAGCCTGGAAGCAGGATCCGGAAGAATGCAGGAACCAGAAAGAAAGAATGCTGAAGGTCGGAAAACTGCGAGAATTTGATGTGAAACACCCGGAAGAATGGCTATCATATTTATCGCAAGTAGAAAACTACCTCAGAGCCAATCAGATCACGGAAGAAGGACTGAAGGCCTCAATGCTACTCTGCGTGTGTGGCCCGGTAACCTTTGATTTGGCTGAGAACCTTTCATGCCGACACCAATCAAAGCGATCTCCTACGCAGATCTCAAAAAGAAGCTAACCGGGCACTTCCAGCCCAAAATGTCTGAAATGGCTTGGCGGTTCAAGTTTGACCAAAGAGTGCAGCTACCCGGGGAGTCAGCTTCAGAATTCATAGCGGGCCTATGCAAATTTTCAAATTTAGAAGAGCGATTACGAGACCAGCTTGTCTGCGGCCTACGGGACAGAACGCTTCAGCAGAGACTATTTGCTAGGCCAAATTTAACGTTTTCTGAAGCACAGGACAAAGTGATGGCCAATGAAGCTGCCGGGGGCACAGTTCAGACAGTACAGCCTGCCAAATCGACAAAGTTTGAAGAAACGGTCCACCTTGAGGACGCCAAACGCACCGGAGAATCTTCCGAGGAAGAAGAACCTGAAATCAACCGACTCCAAAAGCAACCCAACGCGCAACACCGCAACAGCCTGCAGCAAGAGGACAGTTACAAGGCAGTTCTCTTACCGAGATGTAAGGGGTGTGGTGGCAATCATTTTTGCGCCAATTGCAGATTTCGTTCAGCCACGTGTAGAGCTTGCAGGACAGGCCACATCGCGGTGGTTTGCAGAGCCCGCCAGAGAGACCGGCCACCCAAACACCAGTTGGAAGAACTGACTAGGAGAGGTACTGGGGCCCAGGGTCCAGTTAGTGTGGGATTTTTCAGAAGCCGTAGAAGCGTATGCCGCACTGGGGCTCGACGCCCCCTCAAACCCAAACTTAAGCTCATGGTAGAGCTACAAGGAGTTCCATGTAAGATGGAATTGGACTCTGGCTCTGCAGTCTCAATCATTTCTCAAGACACTTTTAACTTCGTCTGTAGGCGTAGTAACAATTGGGCCAAACTAAGACCCTCAGATATAATCCTAACGGATTTTCAAAATGCTCACATTCAAGTTAAGGGAGAAGCCACTTTGTTGGTCAAGTTTGAGGGGTTTTTGGGGCACCTGGATGTAATAGTAGTAGGGGGCCAGAGAACGAGTCTCATTGGACTCAATTGGTTTGATGCCTTAGGTATTCAGATTACTGGCATAAACCAGACACAAACTGCAGAACTCGCGTCAGTGTGCGAGGAATATGCGGATGTTTTTTATTCAACCCTTGGAACATACACAGGCCCGCCTATCTCATTTAAGCTAGATCCCAACGTAGTTCCAATCAGGGTTAAGCCTCGTAGGGTCCCCTTTGCCTTAAAACATAAAATTGATTCTGAAATTGATAAGTTTGTAGAACAGGGCGTGTTACAGCCTGTTGATGGTGGGGAGTGGGAAACTCCTATAGTCACTCCACTTAAAGCCAATGGGGAAATTCGCATTTGTGCTGACTGTAAATGCACACTAAATAAAGCCCTCAAGCAACACGCTTACCCGGTCCCAGTGGTCAACCATACTTTGGCCTCCTTGCAAGGGGGCACTATTTTTGCTAAACTTGATTTAACACAGGCCTATCAGCAATTACTGGTTGATGAGGCCACAGCCGCGGCTCAAACGATCGGGAATCATGGAACGTACACTCAAGGGTATTCAGGGCGTCTGCCCTTATTTTGATGATGTTCTTATTGCAGGGGAATCCGCAGAAGTGTTGGCCAGTAGGCTCAGGACTGTCTTGCAGAGGCTTCATGAAGCAGGCCTCAAATTTAAAAAGAACAAGTATAGTATTGGGGTTTCTTCTACATAATTCCTGGGTTTCCGAATTGATGCTAACGGCATTCACCCTGCTGATTCTAAAGTGAAGGCCATTAAAATGGCTCCTAGGCCCAAATCAAAAGGAGAGCTACAAGCATTCTTGGGTCTCCTAAACTTCTTTCACACATTTCTACCTCATAAGGCAGCAATAGCAGAGCCCCTCCACAGGCTTCTAGATAAGAAAGCTCCATGGAAATGGACTAACTTACATGAAAAAAGTTTCCAGGACTTAAAAGCACTATTGTCAGAAAAGTCCACTGTAACTCACTACAAAGAGTCTAAACCTGTATGTCTTGCATGTGATCCATCTCCCTATGGGGTGGGGGCAGTTTTAAGCCACATAGAGAAAAATGGGAAACAGGTTCCTATAGCATTTTACTCAAGGACATTGTCCTCTGCTGAGCGAACCTATGCTCAGATTGACAAAGACACCCTAGCCATCGTTGCTGGAATAAAAAAAAATCCATGACTATTTATATGGCAGGGATTTCATGGTCTACACTGACCACAAACCTCTGTTGGGACTTTTTACAACAGACAAACAAACCCCCCACATACTATCTCCAAGAATGTTGAGATGGTCTATTTTCCTATCTGCAAACAATTTTAAATTAATTCACAAACCAGGCAAGGAAATGGGCCATGCTGATGGCCTCAGCAGACTACCACTGCCACTAATGGATCCAGAACTGGCTCCTGCTGCTAGAATATTCTCCATACAGGACATAGCTGAGTTTCCCCTCCATGCGGGGGACATTGCTGCTGAAACTGCCACAGATAAAATACTTAGTAGAGTGTTGTCATGGGTATACATGGGCTGGTTTGAAAAAAGTCCAGGCTCAGAATTTCAAAACTATTTTGTCAGGAGGCATGAGTTATCTGCCCATATCTGCCCATATTATGGGAAAACAGAGTCATAATTCCCACTTCCCTAAGAGACAGGGTTTTACAATCATTACATGAAGGCCATCCAGGCATTGTCAGAATGAAAACTTTAGCTAGAAGCTACCTCTGGTGGCCTGGCCTTGATAAGGACATTGAGGCTCAAGTCCATGGTTGTTATACATGCCAGCAATCTAGGCCTGAAATGCCACAGGCTCCAGTTCACAGGTGGGAGGAAATGCACACTCCCTGGTCTAGGGTTCACATAGACTACGCTGGGCCCTTTCAGGGACAGCTCTTCCTTATAGTAGTGGATAGCCATTCCAAATGGCTGGAAGTAATTCCAGTTCCTAACATGACTACTGCTAGGACCATCCAAGTGCTGAGAAAACTCTTTGCCACACATGGGTTGCCAGATGTCTTAGTTTCAGACAATGGGGCCCAATTCACTGCTGCTGAATTTCAAGCCTTCCTTAGAGCTAATCTCATCAGACATGCAACGTCTGCGCCTTTTCATCCATCTTCTAATGGTCAAGCTGAACGCATGGTGAGGACAACGAAGGAGGCACTCAAGCGCATTGTAACAGGTGACTGGTATCACAGATTGGCAGATTTTTTACTCTGCCAGCATTCTACGCCCTGCACTGCTACAGGTAAAAGTCCTGCAGAACTACGTTGGGGGAGGCGTTTGATCACTAAACTGGACAGGTTGCATCCAGATAGAGTGGCAGCAGAAGCCTCTCGACCAAAACCCCCGAGGGGACTGCACATGGGTGATTGGGTTTGGGCCAGGAACTATGGTCATGGGAATCTGTGGGTTCCTGGTCAAATTACCAAGGCATCCGGACCCCTATCTTATGAAGTGGGGTTGGAGGGAGGGCGAGTTGTCAGACGACACATTGATCAGCTCAGGAAACTGTTTCCAGAACGGCCACTAAGCAAGGACTGCGTCATAAGTCCCTCCCAAGGTCCTCAAACCTGCGGCCAAGCCAGCCCTCCCTCACATGGACTACCAGGACTTTTCCTTCTTAACTGAGATGGAACCAGAGGGAGAACTGGGGAGCGCTGGAGTGCAACATGGACCCCCTGAAGGAGCAAGCCAACTGAACTTCAGCAACCGCTGTGCCTACTCTGCCAAACAGTCTGACTCTGGGGTGGGTCAACCTGGAGAGGCCAGCCAGAGTGCATCGAATCCCCTTGACTCAGGAGCACAAAGGGGCACAAGTCTACCCAGCCCACTGGGTAAGCTGGTAGACCACAAATTGATGGGAACTCCGAGATGTTCCTCTAGGGCACACAAGCCTCCTTCATATCTTGCAGATTACGTTGTAAAATAAATAGCTATATATTGTTGTAAATCCTGTTGCTACTAGACTACAGAAACTAGTGCTATGATAAACTGTCTAAAAGTGCCATTTTGGTAGCCTATTCATTCAGACGTTGTTTAATAACATTGTAGTCCACCTTGTTTTTTTATTATTATTATCACTTTTACTTTAGTGTGCTTCGATATTGAGTCTTGACAATTGTTGAGACTAATTGGTGTTATTATGGTCTGATCTAAGAGGGGAGGGGTGTGTTCTGTACCAGCTTGCTACTGGCCCTGCAGAAAAGGCAACCCCTTTACAAACGGCAAGAGGCTGGAATTACGTCTGCCAAATTTATTACTACAAAAAACAAACAAGACACGAACCAAGATACAGGAGCTTTGAAACACTATCTGAGCGGTTGCTTTCAGCAAACCAGCCCTCCCCACACATTCCCTTTATAAAGAGTTCAGGGCGTGGCCTCTCTCTGCCTCCTTCCGAGAAGCCCCACAGCCTTCCTCTGTTTACTCCTACTTGACTGCCTCCTGCATCGGGCGTCCTTGAACAGGGCCAGCTGTGGGTCATCTTCATCCACACTGTCAGGCTCACACAGCTGGGTCTCCATGGTGACCAGGTGGGAGGGGCCTGCCTGAGGGCTATCATCAGCAAGATCTTCAACCCCCTCAGCAAGGTCTTCTATCTATCTATCTATCTATCTATCTATCTATCTATCTATCTATCTATCTATCATCTATCTATCTATCTATCTATCTATCTATCTATCTATCTATCTATCTATCCATTAATCCATCTCTGTCTCCCTGTTACTCTGTATCTATCTATCTATCTATCTATCTATCTATCTATCTATCTATCTATCTATTCTGTACCAGCCTGCTACCGGCCCTGCAGAAAAGGCAGGGACAACCCCTTTACAATCGGCAAGAGGCTGGAATTACGGCTGCCAAATTTATAGCTACAAAAACAAACAAGACACGAACCAAGAAACAGGAGCTTTAAGAAACATGAACCATCCGAGCGGTTGCCTTCAGCAAACCAGCCCTCCCAGACATTCCCCTTATATAGAGTTCAGGGCGTGGCTTCTCTCTGCCTCCTTCCGAGAAGCCCCACAGCCTTCCTCTGTTTACTCCTAATTGACTGCCTCCTGCGTCGGGCGTCCTTGAACAGGGCCAGCTGTGGGTCATCTTCATCAACACTGTCAGGCTCACACAGCCTGGCCTCCGTGGTGACCAAGTGGGAGGGGCCTGGCTGAGGGCTATCATCAGCAAGATCTTCAACCCCCTCAGCAAGGTCTTCAACACCCCCCTTTTCCTGTGAGTCGTCCGACCCAACTGCCGACCCCACAGACTGACCCTGAATCACAACACTATCCCGCACCGCAGGGCCCTTACCCCTGGTCTGCCGATCCGGATGCGGTCGGGATGGAAATTGTTCATGAAAAGCGGTCACCAACGCAGGGGCATGAACGGCGGTCGCGTCTTTCCAGGTGAAGTCCTCTGGTCCGTAACCTTTCCATTCAATCAGGTACTGGAAACGACCTTTCAGCCAATGGGAATCCCTGATGCTGGCGACCTCGTACTCGGGGGTGCTGCCTCCATCACAAGGTCCTGATGGGGGAGGTTCCGCTCGGCGGAGTGGACAAGCCGGTTGCTCGGGGACCAACAGAGACCGATGAAAGACTGGGTGCACGCGCAGGGAACGTGGCAGAGTTAAGCGATAGGCAACCGGATTGATGACAGCCTCGACTGGGAACGGTCCTAAATATCGGTGATCTAACTTTCTCACCGGCCGTGTTGACAGTAGGTTCCTGGTGGACAACCAGACCTGATCTCCCACCGATAGTGGAGTCGTATCCCGTCTTGACCGATCAGCAAACCTTTTGTAATCGGCCTTGGCCTTCTCTAACTGACGTCGCACCAATCGATGGAGCGCCGGTAACTCTGCCATGAAGTCATTCGCTGCCGGCTCCAGTGAGTCCACGGGAGAAAGGGGAAAAAACCGGGGGTGATATCCCACATTGGCCAAGAACGGTGTCATCTGTGTGGAGGTGTGCTGCGAATTGTTAAATGCAAACTCAGCTATGGCCAGATAGTCCACCCAATTGTTTTGCTGCAGATTGACGTAGCAGCGCAGATATTGTTCCAGGATACCAATGACCTTCTCGGTTCCCCCGTCAGTTTGAGGATGATGCGCGGACAAGAGGCAAATCTTGATATCCAACGCATGCATCAACTCCTGCCAGAAGCGGGCTGTAAACTGGGCCCCCCTATCAGAGACGACTCTATCAGGGAGGCCGTGCAGCCGAAACACCTGCTGAATGAACATACGACTAGTGGCGCGGGCTGACGGTAAGCCGCGACAGGGGATGAAGTGGGCCATCTTGGTCAGCATGTCCACCACCACATACACTGTCGTAAAACCAGAAGATGGGGGTAAATCCATCAGAAAGTCCATGGACACAGCCCCCCAGGGTCTTTTGGGTGTTGGCAAAGGCTGCAGTAATCCAGGCGGGGCCCCTGTCGCTGACTTGGCCTGCCTGTATGGGATGCAGTAGGTAACATAGGACTGGACATTGTGTCGGACTCGGGGCCACCAGAAGGTACGGGAGACCAGGTTCAGGGTCTTGAACAGGCCAAAATGCCCCGCCGCCGGGTTATCGTGACACTGGCTGAGGATGAGTCCCCTGAGTGGCCCTCCCGGAACGTAGAGCAGGTCACGATAATACAAGAGTCCTTCCATGACCGTCCAAGGAGAATCTGGCCCCACCTCCTCCTTCCGCTGAGCCACCCACACCTCCTGCTGCTGTGCCTCCCGGATCCGAGCCCGTATATCAACTGGCTCCCGCACCGCAGCAAAAGACTCGACGGGGATCACTGTCCTGGGCAGAAGCTTGTCTTCCACTCGGGAATATTCGGGCTTCCTGGACAGAGCATCCGCTCTTTGATTGTGCCCGCTAGGTATGTACCGAACCCGGAAGTCAAACCTCGCAAAGAAAAGAGACCACCGGATCTGGCGTTGGTTCAAATTCCGAGCGGTCTGCAGGCTTTCCAAATTCTTATGGTCCGTCCGGACCTCGATTTGATGACGCGCTCCCTCCAGATGATGCCTCCAGGCCTCGAACGCTGCTTTGATGGCCAGCAGCTCCTTCTCCCAGATTGTATAATTGCGCTCCGAAGGGTTCAGTTTTCGTGAATGGTACGCGCAAGGGAAGAGGGTACCGCTGGGCGTCGTTGCCTGGAGTAACACCGCCCCAATGGCAATGTCAGAGTCGTCCGCCTCCACAACAAATGGCCGTTGCGGGTCAGGATGCTTCAAGATGGGCTCCTTCATGAAGGCTTCCTTCAAAGTCTGGAAAGCCTGTTGTTCTGGAGAGTTCCACTGGAACCGAGTCTTCTTCTGCAGGAGCCGGGTGAGGGGGGGCTGTCAAGGCAGCAAACCCAGGGATGAAAGTTCGGTAATAGTTGGCGAACCCAAGAAGTCACTGAACATCCTTCACGCGACGCGGGGGTTGCCAACTCTGCAAAGACTCAACCTTACTCGGCTCCATGGCGATGCCCTCAGGAGAAATGCGGTGACCCAGGAAATCGATGGTCACCCGGTAGAACTGGCACTTCTGCAACTTGGCAAACAGCCGATGTTCTTGGAGTCGCTGCAGGACCTGATGGAGATGCTGATGGTGCACCTCACGCGACGGGGAGTAGATCAGGATGTCGTCCAAGTAGATCACGACAAACTGATCCAACAAATCCCGGAAAATGTCATTCATGAAATGCTGAAACACAGCGGGGGCGTTGGTCAGGCCAAACGGCATCACTGTGTACTCAAAATGTCCATAGCGAGTACCAAACGCCGTCTTCCACTCATCACCCGGCCGAACCCTTTCGAGGTTGTAAGCTCCACACAGGTCCAGTTTCGTGAAGATCTTAGCCTCCCGGAGTCGGTCCAAGAGTTTGGGGATGAGGGGCAGCGGGTAACGGTTGCGCACCGTGATGGCGTTGAGTTTCCTATAATCGTAGCAAAGCCGCAATTTGCCCAACTTCTTTTTGACGAAGAGCACGGGTGCAGACACTGGCGAGGACGAGGGCCGGATGAAACCGCGAGCCAAATTTTTCTCCTGAAAGTCCCGCAATGCAGCCAACTCGGGGTCCGACATGGAGTACAAACGCCCCACTGGGAGAGGCGCATCAGGGACTAAATCAATGGGGCAGTCATAGGGCCTGTGCGGGGGTAATTGATCCGCCTCTGTCTCGCTGAACACATCAGCAAAGTCGGACAGTTCGGGAGGCAAGGAAATCCCTGGGAAACCCTCCACCTGGCCGGCACAGATATGGCGGGAGTGGTCCACGCACTGCAAGCTTGGGAAGGTGACCAAGTTCTGTGACCAATAGATCTGTGGGTCATGCGCCCGGAGCCACGCCAGTCCCAAGACCACGGGGAAGTGCAGATCTGAGGTGATATAGAACTGGATGGCCTCCACATGGGAACTGATGGCCATACATAATGGTTGCGTGGCGGCCGTAATAGGCCCAGACAGGAGCACTTGACCATCGATAGTCTCCACTAACATGGGCGGATCCACCGGGCACTAGGGAACAGCCCATTTGGCCACAAATGCTGAGTCCATAAAATTTGTGGTGGCCCCAGAGTCAATTAAGGCATGTGTCAAGCCCTACGGGCTCGACACTTCAAGGGGAGCCAGGGGAGCACGGTTGCAGATGCCCGCGCAACACCGAGAGCCCAGCCGCGCCCACACTCACCAGCTGTCCGGCGGGCGAGCGCCCGACCCGCGGCCGTGCTACAAGCTGTGCGGCGGCCGAAGGCAATTTTGAGCGGCCACAGGGAGGCCGCGCCGGTGCAGACAGCCGGGAGGCAGTCCGCGTCGGCACAGTCAGCTGGAAGGCGGACGGAAGCTGTTGCCGGGGCCCGTAGAGCTCGATCAGCTGGAAGGCGGCTGGGGACATCTACGAATGGTTGCGCAGCTCGGCCAGCTGAGCGGCGGCCCAGAACGGCTACGGACGACTGCGGAAGCTGCACGAGACATTGTGGGGATGACGACGGCCTGGCGGTTGTGGCTATGGGCGCTCGTCTTGCAGACCCGGTGGCTGTTACTGCGTGCACGCCGGCAGCGACGCGGGGCACTGAACAGTTGCGCCCGGACTTTAGGGGGCTGCCAGGGTGCCATGGGTGTGGCGCAGGGAGTTGCAGCGGTGGAGGGGAGCACGCCCGGGACTTTAGGAGGGAGGTGGTCTTGTGTTTTTCTTCATGCTGGGAATCACGGTGCCGGTGGAGGGAGCTGGGCGTGGGTTGATGGAGTAGGGGGGTGGAGTATTTACGCAGGCCAGGCGGATGCTGGTCTGCGCGGGGGAGGGGTGGGGCCTAAGGGTGGGGCTGCTACCTAGTTACAGGCATGGAATAAAAGGCACGTTGGGGCGTGTGGCTCTCAACGCTGACTTTGCAATTGCTTGGATATCCTGCTAGTAAAGGTACTCTCGCAGTCAACCGTACTACGTCATCGTTTTTGCTTGCTTGCGTTTCCCGGCGTAGACGAGGATTTGACAGTAAGTCAGCGTTCAATCAGCACAGCGCTCCTTGTTGTTGTGCTCTTGCTTTCAGCTTGCCACCATGGCTGAGGGGACTCAGGGTGGTGTGCCCGTGGCAGGAGGGGAAGAGCCAGCTGGGGTTGCTGTGCCCCTTGAGGTGGGGGAATTGGCAGAGGCCCCATCAGTGGTCCGGCCCAAGGTCCGGGACCTTGGTCCAGCACCAAAGGGTGCTGAGGCTCTGGAAATGGCTGTCCAGGAGAAGCCTGGGGAATGGTGGCTCAGCCCTGTCTTGAGTCAGTCGGTGGCTGGACGAAATCAACCATCGAGGCAGAAGGGGTCCCTCTGGGAATGGAGAGAGCGTCGTGCCACCGATGAGGGCGGAGAGGAGTGGAGTTACACCACGGCACCTGGCAGTTACACCATGGATGTCCTGAGGGACCATTTTGGAGAGCCTCGGCCATGGACCCCCACTGACCCCCACCTGGAGACCGGCAGATGGACACAAACCAGGACCGACCCGGAGCACAGGAGCCAGACCCGGTTCCGTTTGGCGAGTCCTCGCTTCCGGGCCCCGCAGGCCCCTGGTACCCTGCAGGCCCCAGGTCCTCCACCGCCGGGACCGGCGGCTGCTCCCGACCTGGGCCTCGCAGGGCCTGGTGGAACAAGGCCGGGCGGTGCTGTACCGGCAGGGGTGTTGGGGTGGCAACAACCAGGGGTTGCACAGGGACCGGGAGGCCCGGCGGGTCCATGGGGAGGGCCCACGGCTTGGGGCCCACCACCGCTGCCCGTGACTTTTGACGGCAATCCTGATCGGTTGGCCCTGTTCCTCGGACAAGCCATCCATCATCTAGACCAGTACGGTCCTTTGTATACATCCCAGTGGGCGATGGTGATGGCTGTCACTACGGCATTGCAAGGGGAGGCCGCAGCTTGGGTGGCGAACCTCTATGGCGACCGTGCCCGTGAGCTGGGGGACGTCAGCCTTTTCCTCGAAGCCCTGCGCATACGATTTGAGGACGTGACACGCACGCACCGGGCGGAGGCTGAGATTATAGGCCTGCGACAGAATGGCCGTCCAGCTATGGCATACGTGCAGGACTTTCGAGGAGTGGCCGGCAGGCTCAGTTCATGGCCGGAGAGGATGCTAGTCCACCATTTCCGGGTCGGGTTGGACGACTATCTCCTACGGGCTTGTATCGTCCGCGGAATTCCTATTCAAGAGTGGCTGCGGGTCGCGGTCGAGCTGGACGTGGCCTTACGGGTTTGTCAACGCCGTGCGCGGGCCACAGGAGATTCCCGTCAGGTCCCGCCGAGGCCGCAGGGCCAGGTGCAGAAGCCGTCGCCACCGTCGCTGGGTCCCACCGTTCAATCACCACGGTCTGCTCTGCGTTGCTTCCGGTGCAATCAGCCAGGGCACCGCGTGGCCGCCTGCCCTATACCCGCATCCCGGGTGGTCGCAGCAGCAACCCCAGCAAGGGGCGCAACCCCCGGGCGCTTTGCAGAGCGTTCCCGGGCTTCTCGGCAGGCTGTGGAGTCAACACCAGGGGGAAGCGGCCAGACGGAGGAGGACAGTGCCATCGATGTGAACGTGGAGTTTTACGAGCATGGTGATAGGCCAGAGGAGGACCCCATGGTAAGTGCTCTGGTTAGCCCATTTTCAGTCCCGGTTACGTTAACAAACCCCACCACGGGGGAGGTGATGGGGTTTAGGGCTTTAATCGACTCTGGCAACACGAGGTGTCTCATTAGCCGGAAGGTGGTAGCCAAACTGGGTGTTGGGGTGGTACAGCTGAGGAATCCGATACGTTTTCAGCAGGTGGATGGGTCTCTTCTGGGGGGGGTGCCCATCACCCACGTCACAGGACTCATACGGCTGGATATGGGGGAGCACTGGGAACGGTTGCGGTTTATCGTGGTGCCCTCCATGACGGAGGAGGTGATTCTGGGACTAACGTGGCTGGACAGGTGGGGCCTGACCATCTGGTGGGAGGGGGGTTGTCGACACCTGCGCCTAGGGATTGGGCCACAGCCCCCTGATCATGAGCAGCCGAGCACGCCTGACCCGCCAGGGAGGCCGGAGGAGAGTTGCAGGGCTGGGGCAGAGGTACAAGTGCCGCCAGAGTACACCGAATTCCTCGAGGTTTTCAGTGAGCAGGAATGCGATCTCCTGCCTCCCCATCGACAGACGGACTGCGCGATCGAGCTGGAGCCGGGGGGCAAACTTCCGAAGCCCCGGATGTACGCCATGACCCCGCGGGAGATGTCGGAACTCCGGAGTTACATTGACAAGAATCTTGCACTGGGATTCATACAACCTGCTCGTTCGCGGATGGCAGCACCAGTTCTCTTTAGGGAGAAAAAAGACGAGGGGCTGCGTCTTTGTGTGGACTACCGGGGGGTCAACGCAGTGTGTGTTGAACATTTGTATCCACTGCCCTTGATGAAGGACATGTTGTCCCACCTGGCTAAAGGGAGGGTGTTTACCCGGTTGGACTTACGCGAAGCCTATTATCGGGTGTGTATCAAGAGGGGAGACGAGTGGAAAACGGCGTTCAACTGCCCATTGGGCAGCTACCAATTTCGTGTGATGCCATTTGGACTCCAGGGGGCCCCCGCCGTGTTCATGCAACTGATCAATCAAGTTCTGCATGAACACCTGTATAGGGGGGTGCTCGTGTACCTTGACGACATCCTGATTTATATGGAGACAATGGACCAGCACGTGGCCCTCGTACGGCAGGTTCTGCGAAAGCTCCTTGACGCACGGCTGTATGTGAAATTGTCAAAATGTGAGTTCCACGCTTCTCGTCTAGATTACTTGGGCTATCGGGTCTCGGCGGCTGGGATTGCGATGGACCCAAAGAAGGTGGAGGCCATACTGCAGTGGCAGGCCCCAGGGACCAGACGACAGCTACAGAGCTTCCTGGGGTTTGCCAATTTTTACCGCCAATTTATACCATCATTTGCTGCAGTAGCTCTTCCACTAACAGACCTACTTAAAACCAAGAAGTTAGCGGTGAAACCACGACCGGGGTTGTGTGTAGCGTGGACCATAGAGTGTCAGCGGGCCTTCGAGACCCTGAAAGGTTTGTTCACCCGAGAACCCATACTTTTGCATCCTGACCCAGCGGCGCCATACGTCGTGCAAGCAGATGCTAGCGACGTGGCAGTTGGAGCTGTTCTTTTGCAACGCAACAGTAAAGGCGCATTGCAACCTTGTGCTTACGCGTCAAAAAAGCTATCAGCCACCGAACGCGCCTGGGCTATCTGGGAAAAGGAGGGCTACGCCGTTCGGTGGGCATTGGAAACGTGGCGGCACCTCCTGGAGGGGGCGGAGAAGCCCTTCGAAGTGTGGACGGACCACAGGAACTTAGAAGCCCTACAATCCCCACGTAAGTTGGCCCCTAAACACGTACGGTGGGCCCTGTATTTCAGGCGGTTCAGGTTTACCCTGAAATACGTTCCAGGGGGGAAGAATGTCCTGGCGGATGCTCTCTCACGGCTTCCGCAGTATGATTTATTTATTTATTTATTTAGTTATATTTATATACCGCCGTATTCCCTGAGGACTCAGGGCGGTTTACAGGGAATTAAAAATCCAAAATACAAAAATTAAGAACCAAATTAAAAAATATTAAATTAACCCTGTAGTCAGTTAAAAAGAACCCCAAATTAAAAATTCCTCCTCAGTCTGGGCCCGAGAGCTCAAAGAGCCAGGTCTTCAGGCCCCGGCGGAATGATCGGAGGTCGGGGGCTCCACCGGCAGCTGGTTCCAGAGGGCAGGCGCTCCCACCGAGAAGGCCCTATCCCTGGGTGTCACCCGCCGGCAATCTCTCACCGGCGGAACCCTGAGCAGACCCTCCCTGTGGGAGCGCACTGGGCGAAGGGCGTTTGATGCCGGCAGCAGGTGTTCCCTCAAATAACCCGGACCCAGGCCATATAGGGCTTTATAGGTGATAACCAGCACCTTTAATTTCACCCGGAGGGCAACCGGAAGCCAATGCAGCTCGCGGAGTAGAGGTGTTACATGGGAGTATCGGGAAACCCCCATTACAACTCGCGCGGCCGCATTCTGCACCAGTTGAAGCCTCCGAGTGGTCTTCAAGGGCAGCCCCATGTAGAGAGCGTTACAGTAGTCCAAACGGGAGGTCACAAGCGCATGAGTGACTGTGCGTAGGGCGTCTCGGTCCAGATAGGGACGCAACTGGCGCACCAGGCGAACCTGTGCAAAAGCCCCCCTGGTCACGGCTCCTATGTGATCTTCAAAATTGAGCCGTGAATCCAGGAGGACGCCCAAGTTGCGAGCCCTATCAACGGGGGGGTAACACCTCACCCCCCATCATTAGGGGTGGAATAACATGGTTAACCCGAGACGCCGATATGCACAGCCACTCAGTCTTGGCGGGATTGAGACGAAGCCTGTTTCTCCCCATCCAGACCTGAACCGCCTCCAGGCACCGGGACATCACGGAGAGGGCATCACTGGGTTGGTTCGGGGTGGAAAGAAAAAGTTGGGTATCATCAGCATACTGGTGATACCCCACCCCAAAACCACAAATGATCTCGCCCAGCGGCTTCATGTAGATGTTGAACAGGAGAGGTGAGAGAACCGACCCCTGAGGAACTCCACAAATGAGAGACCTCGGGGCGGATCTCTGCCCTCCTGTCAACACCGACTGCGAGCGGCCCCGGAGGTAGGAGGAGAACCACCGTAGAACGGTGCCTCCCACTCCCAACCCCCTGAGACGCCGCAGCAGGATACCATGGTCGATGGTATCAAAAGCCGCTGAGAGATCTAATAGGACCAGGACAGAGGAGCAACCCCTGTCCCTAGCCCTCCAGAGATCATTCACCAGTGCGACCAATGCCGTCTCCGTGCTGTGTCCGGGCCTGAAGCCCGATTGGTACGGGTCCAGATAATCAGTTTCCTCCAGGAACAGAGGGAGCTGATGCGCCACCACACTCTCAACAACCTTCGCCAGAAAGCGAAGGTTGGAGACTGGACGATAGTTGTTTAAAACAGCCGGGTCCAAAGCAGGCTTCTTGCGGAGGGGTCTCACCACCGCCTCCTTCAGGGCGGCAGGGAAGACACCCTCCTTCAAAGAAGCAGTTATTACTGCATGGAACCAGCCTCGTGTTCCCTCCCGAGCTGCATAAGCTAGCCAGGAGGGGCACGGATCCAACAAACAGGTGGTGGAGCTCAGTCTCCCCATGATCCTGTCCACATCATCAGGGGAAACAGGGTCGAACTCAGTCCAGATAACATGCTCAAGACCGCCTGATTCCTCCACATCAGACTCTGCCCAGTCAGAGTCCAGGCCGGTCCGGATCCGAGCGATTTTGTCCGCCAGATGATGACTAAACTCCTCGGCTCGTCCCTGCAAGGGATCCTCTCTCACCTCCTGGTTAAGGAGGGAGCGAGTCACCCTAAACAGGGCGGCCGGGCGATTATCTGCGGATGCGACAAGGGCGGCAAAGTAGTTAGACTTCGCCGTCCTTATCGCCGCAAGATAAGACCTTATAAAGGTTCTTAACTGCAATCGGTCGGATTCGGATCGGCTGGATCTCCAACCGCTCTCTAGACCTCGTCTCCGACGCTTCATCTCCCGGAGCTCCACAGAGAACCATGGGGCCCAACGGGATCTGCGCCGAGTCAGAGGTCGCATGGGTACAACGTAGTCGAGTGCCCTGGCGGCAGCCGTTTCCCAGGCCTCCACCAGAGCATCCACTGGGCTGTGGGTAAGGGTGATAGGTATCGGCCCAAGCGCCCTCTGGAACCGGTCCGGGTCCATTAGGCGCCTGGGGTGGAACCACCTGGTCGATAACCAGCGGGAGGAGGTGGTACAAGCTCTTATCCCTCCTCTCGGTCCCGAGGTGGTACGAGCTGTACAGAACAAGGTTGTGGATGACCTTGTACAGCGGCTGAAAGAGGCTCTTGTGGGGGACAGCTGGTTACAGCAGCACCCGCGGCTCCTAACTCGACGGGATGACTTGGCATGGTACGGGAGTAAGATGTACGTGCCGCAGACCCTGCGTGAGACTGTACTTTATAGGTGTCATGATGCCAAGCAGGCCGGACACCTCGGGTTCCTAAAAACCCTGCACCTCGCCAGGCGTCAGTTCTGGTGGCCCGGAATGAGGCGGCAGGTCAAGGATTATGTTCGGCGTTGCCACACGTGTGCTATGGCCAAACCCCAGCCCGGGAAACCAGCAGGACTTTTACAGACAGTGGCGGACCCTAGCCGGTCATGGCAGGACATCGGGATGGATTTCATCGTGGACCTACCAGAGAGCCGGGGGTACACTGTCATCTGGACCGTGGTTGACCTGTTTTCCAAACAGGCCCATTTTGTCCCGTTGAAAGGCTTGCCTTCAGCCCGGCGTTTGGCCTGGCTGTTTATAACCCACGTGTATCGTTTACACGGGGTGCCTAGACGCATTATCTCAGACCGGGGAGTGCAGTTTACCGCCAGGTTTTGGCGTGAATTCCTCCGGTTTATAGGGTCATCCCAGGGACTAAGCTCGGGGTACCATCCCTGCACGAATGGCGCTGCGGAACGGGCCAATGCCGCAGTGGAACAATATCTATGCTGCTACGTTTCGTACCAGCAGAAGGATTGGGCAGACCTACTGGCGTTTGCAGAAATCGCCCACAACAATGCTGTACATAGCAGCACCGGCCTCCCACCGTATACAGTGGTGTCCGGCTACGACTTCCCTCCCGTTCCCAAGTGCGACCAGGGATCGCCCTCCCCCTGTCAGCGCCAGGAGTGGATGCTGCAAATCAGGAAGGCATGGGCAGCAACCAAGGAGGCACTGAACAAGCAAGCCAGTATTGTGAAGGGCCAAGCAGACAAGAAGCGCCAACCGTTCTACACCCCAGGGGTTGGGGACTGGGTGTACTTCTCCATGAAATATTTGCGATTGCAAATACCCAGCAGGAAGCTAGCCCCTAAGTATATAGGCCCCTTCCAGGTCACCCACATCATCAACCCGGTCACGGTGCACCTCCGGCTGCCCAAGTTCCTGGGCAGAGTGCACCCCGTATTCCACGGGAGCCTGCTAAAACCAGCTCCCGTTCCTGTCCGGGGGGAGACAGTGAGCCCAGGGCCTGTGGGGGATGGGCAGTATGAAATACAGGAGATTCTGGATTCCAGGGTGCGGAGGGGGCGGCTGCAATACCTAGTACTATGGAAGGGGTATCCAGCTACAGAGGCGTCGTGGGTGGCAGAGCCAAACGTTCAGGCTCCCCGGCTAGTTAGGGCTTTTCATCAGTCGCACCCCAGTAAACCTTCGGGAGGGGGTCGGGGGGACTCTGCTGCTTTCCTCGATGCATGTACAAATCCTGTGTCTTGCCTTCCAGGAGGAGCCTTGGTGAGGGGGGCCAACTGTCCAGCCCTACGGGCTCGACACTTCAAGGGGAGCCAGGGGAGCACGGTTGCAGACGCCCATGCAACACCGGGAGCCCAGCCGCGCCCACACTCACCAGCTGTTCGGCGGGCGAGCGCCGGACCCGCGGCCATGCTACAAGCTGTGTGGCGGCCGAAGGCAATTGTGAGCGGCCACAGGGAGGCCGCGCCGGTGCAGACAGCCGGGAGGCAGTCCGCGTCGGCACAGTCAGCTGGAAGGCGGACGGAAGCTGTTGCCGGGGCCCGTAGAGCTCGATCAGCTGGAAGGCGGCTGGGGACATCCACGAACGGTCGCGCAGCTCGGCCAGCTGAGCGGCGGCCCAGAACGGCTACGGACGACTGCGGAAGCTGCACGAGACATTGTGGGGATGACGACGGCCTGGCGGTTGTGGCTATGGGCGCTCGTCTTGCAGACCCGGTGGCTGTTACTGCGTGCACGCCGGCAGCGACGCGGGGCGCTGAACAGTTGCGCCCGGACTTTGGGGGCTGCCAGGGGGCCATGGGTGTGGCGCAGGGAGTTGCAGCGGTGGAGGGGAGCACGCCCGGGACTTTAGGAGGGAGGTGGGCTTGTGTTTTTCTTCACGCTGGGAATCACGGTGCCGGTGGAGGGAGCTGGGCGTGGGTTGATGGAGTAGGGGGGTGGAGTATTTACGCAGGCCAGGCGGATGCTGGTCTGCGCGGGGGAGGGGTGGGGCCTAAGGGTGGGGCTGCTACCTAGTTACAGGCATGGAATAAAAGGCGCATTGGGGCGTGTGGCTCTCAACGCTGACTTTGCAATTGCTTGGATATCCTGCTAGTAAAGGTACTCTCGCAGTCAACCGTACTACGTCGTCGTTTTTGCTTGCTTGCGTTTCCCGGCGTAGACGAGGATTTTGTGAGGTGATCTCACGATGAACCGTTAAAGGAGCTTCCAAGGAAAGGCATCACGCAGAGATGCAATCATATTAGCTTTATTTAATGATAGATCAAAGAGAAAGAAATACTTGGCATGAAAGCATTCATGTCTGCATGTGAGAGAGAAATAAAGTAAAACAAGCTAGCATTACATAACTAAAACAGGAGAAGGACTGAGAGCTAGGAGTAGAGGTAGAAGTTAGAAACTAGAACTAGAAGGAGAAATGGAGACTAGAACAAAGAGCAGCCCCTCGTGCAGAGGTATTTATGGGGGGTCTTGGTCCCTCCCTGACCATAAAACTCTCTCACCAATGGGGCTGTCGGGTCCAAGACCCTTGGCTCATCAGTGGAAGCAAAGAAGCCTCTTTGCCTCCATCTGATGACCCTTTTGGGGAACTGCCATGGCTGGCACTAATCATCTAACAATTCCCCTTCTTGCCAGGCAATGACAGGGACCAGTGAATGTATGTAAGGGGCGAGCAGGGTCATTGACATGCATAAAAACATTCAGAAGGCCAAACACAAATGCTTACACAGAAGGTTGTGCCGGTCAATGGGAACAGGCTTGGTAAACAGATCAGCTATCTGGTCAGCTGTATTACAGTGCTCAACATGTATAAAACCCTTTTTGGTAAGCTGCCTGACATTTTTATAGCGTATGTCTATATGGCGAGATCTGGAGCCTACTGCATAAGCCTCCGAGATTGCAATTGCGGCAGTATTGTCCTCTAGAATTTGGATGGGCAGAGGGGGAGATGCCCAGATGCTTGTTATCAGCTCATTGAACCAAGTCAAATCATTGGCCGTGTCTGACAGGCTGGCATATTCAGCCTCGGCCATGGAGCAAGAAATAAAATTTTGCTGCCTAACATGCCAATGTATTGGGCAGCCATTTAGCAATATGAGGAAACCAGAAGTGCTCCGTCTACTTTTGGTGTCGCCAGCCCAGTCTGCGTCTGAGTAAGCGGAGAGCTGGGCCGTCTTCCCCTTCTCTGGTTCTAGCATAAGGAGGGCATCAGCTGTGCCCTTAAGGTATCTAAGCACCCTTTTAACAGCAGTCCAGTGGAATTCCTTTGGGTGTTCCACGTGCCTGGACAATAGATTCACAGCTAAAGCTATGTCAGGTCTGCTCCAATTGCTGATGTATAGCAAGGAGCCAATCACAGATCTGTAAAGCGTGTTATCTGTGAACTCAGGACTGTCCTTATTGGTGTGGTTGTAACAGTCGCTTTGCATTGGGCTATGCGTAGGATTAGATTCTGTCATTTTGCATTTGGCCAGTAATTCCTCTATCTTTTCTCTTTGAGATAGAGCGAACCCCCCCCCCTTAGTGGCCAAAATATGCACACCCAAGTACTTGTCAACCCGCCCCAAAGATTTCAGAGTAAACTTTTCTTCCAGGGCCTTGGCAAATTCATCACACCCTTTCTTGTTAGGCCCTACATATAATAGGTCGTCCACATAAACTAACACCCGTTCTGTGCTTCCCTTGGAATTGCGTGTGAAAACACATTCATCTGCACGGGATGCTGAGAAACCAACTCATTCTAAACTCTTTCTAAGACAGTCATACCACAATTTCCCTGACTGCTTGAGTCCATATAACCCTTTGTGGAGCAACCATGTATTTCCCCCTTCTTGCTGGTAGCCAGGAGGGGCCCTCACGTAGATCTGCCGGTCCAAGTTGGCGTGGAGGTAAGCCGTCTGGATGTCGAATTGGAAGACTTCCTCTCCCAGAGCGGCTGCAGTCACGAGGGCGGCCTTGACGCTCTCTGCCCGGACGGTTGGAGAGTAAGTCTCCGAGTAGTCCTCCATGTAACGCTGAGCGAAGCCCTGGGCTACCAAACGGGCCTTATACAGGTAGAGACCATTGGCAAGTGGTTTGGCTTTGTAAACCCACCTTGTGCCAATGACTTTCCTTTCCTTTGGTGGTTGCTGGGGGGTGAAGACCTTGAGTTGTTTTAAGCTCTGCATTTCCTTCTCCATCGCGAGCTGCCATTTCTCTTGCTCTTCGATGGGCAGCTCCTGGATGTCAGAGAAGGATTTTGGGGTGACCACAACGCTGTTGACAGACGCGATGTGGCCAATGTCAATTCTCTTTGGCGGGACCCCTTTGTTGGACCGCTTTGACCTCCTTACCTTCTGCCACTCACCGCTCTTTTCTTCCGCGGGTCTCTGAGGTGTCGCTGGGGGTGAAGACGGCGTGTCTTCCTCCGTGGGACTGGACGCATCTTCGTCTTGTTCCTCACTTTCGTCGGTGGCAGGGTACGTGGTCGGTGTGTCCTTGCTGGGTCGGTTGGCATATGGGCTCAGATCATTTGAGTGGATCTGGGTCCAATTGGAATCCTCTTCGAAAGAGGCAGATTGGGAAGTCACAGGCCTGCCCCCTTCTCCCAGGAAACGATAGGCCTTGGAGCCAGGAGCATAGCCCAAGAACCTTAGTCTCTGGGAAACAGATCTCCCCTTCTTCCGCAGCTGATTGGGGATATGCACCCATGCATAGGAACCAAACACACGCAAATGTGCCAGATTTGGTTTCCTACCATGAACCAGGAAATATGGGGTCTGGTTCACAACACTGCTCCAGGTGCGGTTTAAGGTGTAATTGGCGTAATGGACCGCCTCTCCCCAGTATGATTCTGCGACACCTGCGTCTGCAATCAGACTACACATCATGGTTTGCAGGATTCCATTCCTTTTCTCAGCTACACCATTTTGCGAAGGGGTGAACGGTGCAGTAAGAAAATGGCAGATGCCCTTACGCCTTACCCAGTCCTGGAACTTCTGAGACATGAACTCAGTCCCGCGATCGCTCTGCAATTGTGCGATCTTGGTCTTGTACTGGGTCTCTACGAAGTTGTACAGTGACTTTATGGCGTCAAAGGCTTCAGATTTTTCTGTGAGGGTATACACGTGGCCGTATCGTGAAAAATCATCAACGGCAGTGAGAAAATACTTTTTCTTTCCTAGGGATGGTGTGAAAGGCCCAACCAAATCAACATGTACTAGTTGGTAAGGGTATTGAGTCTTACGGGATGACACCTTTGGTATAGGGGCAGCCTTCCTCTTTGTTTTCTTGCAAATGGCACAGTCCAGAAACACGTCACAGTCCTTGAGCTGGACTCCCTCAGCAAATTCTCCCATCTTTTTAACCACAGGGAAGCTTGCATGTCCTAGCCTTCTGTGCATGAGGTGGATGCACTTATTGTGAATTGGCTTCCCCATTGACACCCTCTTGGCTCTGGTTGCTTTGAGTGGTGCTGTAGGTGCCTGCTGAGATTCAGGCTCCTTGCCCACACTGCCCTTGGAAAGCCTTGGGGCAGGCTGCGGTGGCTTGGGAGAAAAATATGGTAAGCCGTTTATGATTGTAATATTTCCAATGACCCTTTGGTCCCGGGTGACATGACCTCCCCCCTTGCGAAATAAGACTTCCACTTTGTCATTGTCACACAATTTGGTAATGCTTAATAGGTTGTTGGCTATGGAAGGGGCGTGTAAGACACCTTCAACTTTCCCAAGACCAGGTACAGAAACAAACCCCCCCCCCAACAATTAAAGCAGTATCACCGTTTGCAACCTTGACAGATGAGTTAATTTTCTTTAACCTTTTAAAACCTTGACTCATATTAGTAATGTGAGGTTTTCTCACGATGAATCGTTAAAGGAGCTTCCAAGCAAAGGCATCACGCAGAGATGCAATCATATTTAGCTTTATTCATGATAGATCAAAGAGAAAGAAATACTTGGCATGAAAGCATTCATGCCTGCATGTAAGAGAGAAATAAAATAAAACAAAACAAGCTAGTATTACATGACTAAAATAGAGGTTAGGAGTAGAGATAGGACTGGAACAAAAAAGAGAATCAGAGAAGCTAGAACAAAGATCAGCCCCTCGTGCAGAGGTATTTATGGGGGGTCTTGGCCCCTCCTTGACCATAAAACACTCTCACCAATGGGGCTGTGGGTCTGAGACCCTTGGCTCATCAGTGGAAGCGATGAAACCTCTTTGCCTCCATCTGATGACCCTTTTGGGGAACTGCCAATGGCTGGCACTAAACATCTAACAATTCCCCTTCTTGCCAGCCAATGACAGGGACCAGTGAATGTATGTAAGGGGCGAGCAGGTGTCATAGACATGTATGAAAACATTCAGAAGGCCAAACACAAACGCTTACACAGAAGGTTGTGCCGGTCAATGGGAACAGGTTTGGTAAACAGATCAGCTATCTGGTCAGCTGTATTACAGTGCTCAACATGTATAAAACCCTTTTTGGTAAGCTGCCTGACATTTTTGTAGCGTATGTCTATGTGGCGAGATCTAGATCCTACTGCATAAGCCTCCGAGATTGCAATGGCAGCTGTGTTGTCCTCTAGAATTTGGATGGGCAGAGGGGGAGATGCCCAGATGCTTGTTATCAGCTCATTGAACCAAGTCAAATCATTGGCCGTGTCTGACAGGCTGGCATATTCAGCCTCGGCCGTGGAGCAAGAAATAAATTTTTGCTGCCTAACATTCCAATGTACTGGGCAGCCATTTAGCAATATGAGGAAACCGGAAGTGCTCCGTCTAGTTTTGGTGTCGCCAGCCCAGTCTGCATCTGAGTAAGCGGAGAGCTGGGCCGTCTTCCCCTTCTCTGGTTCTAGCATAAGGAGGGCATCAGCTGTGCCCTTTAGGTATCTAAGCACCCTTTTAACAGCAGTCCAGTGGAATTGCTTTGGGTGTTCCACATGCCTGGACAATAGATTCACAGCTAAAGTTATGTCAGGTCTGCTCCTATTGCTGATGTATAGCAAGGAGCCAATCACAGATCTGTAAAGCGTGTTATCTGTGAACTCAGGACCGTCCTTATGGGTGTGGTTGTAAAAATCGGTTTGCATTGGGCTATGCGTAGGATTAGATTCTGTCATTTTGCATTTGGCCAGTAATTCCTCTATCTTTTCTTTTTGAGATAGAGCGAACCCCCCTTTAGTGGCCAAAATATGCACACCCAAGTACTTGTCAACCCGCCCCAAAGACTTCAGAGTAAATTTTTGTTCCAGGGCCTTGGCAAATTCATCACACCCTTTCTTGTTTGGCCCTACATATAATAGATCATCCACATAAACTAACACCCGTTCTGTGGTACCCTTGGAATTGCGTGTGAAAACACATTGATCTGCATTAGATGTATGAAAACCAACTCGTTCTAAACTCTTTTTAAGACAGTCATACCATAATTTCCCTGACTGCTTAAGACCATATAACCCTTTGTGAAGCAACCATGTATTTTCCCCTTCTTGCTGGTAGCCAGGTGGGGCCCTCACGTAGATTTGCCGGTCCAAGTTGGCGTGGAGGTAAGCCGTCTGGATGTCGAATTGGAAGACTTCTTCTCCCAGAGCGGCTGCAGTCACGAGGGCGGCCTTGACGCTCTCTGCCCGAACGGTTGGAGAGTAAGTCTCCGAGTAGTCCTCCATATAACGCTGAGCGAAGCCCTGGGCTACCAAACGGGCCTTATACAGGTAGAAGCCATTGGCAAGTGGTTTTGCCTTGTAAACCCACCTTGTGCCAATGACTTTCCTCTCCTTTGGAGGTTGCTGGGGGGTGAAGACCTTAAGTTGTTTCAGGCTCTGCATTTCCTTCTCCATCGCGAGCTGCCATTTCTCTTGCTCTTCAATGGGCAGCTCCTGGATGTCAGAGAAGGATTTTGGGGTGACCACAACGCTGTTGACAGACGCTATGTGGCCAATGTCAATTCTCTTTGGCGGGACCCCCTTGTTGGACCGCTTTGACCTCCTTACCTTCTGCCACTCACCGCTCTTTTCTTCCGCGGGTCTCTGAGTTGTGGCTGGGGGTGAAGACGGCGTGTCTTCCTCCGTGGGACTGGACGCATCTTCATCTTGTTCCTCACTTTCGTCGGTGGCAGGGTACGAGGTCGCCTCTGGTGATGTCGCGGTCGGTGTGTCCTTGCTGGGTCGGTTGGCATATGGGCTCAGATCATTTGAGTGGATCTGGGTCCAATTGGAATCCTCTTCGAAAGAGGCAGATTGGGAAGTCACAGGCCTGCCCCCTTCTCCCAGGAAACGATAGGCCTTGGAGCCAGGAGCATAGCCCAAGAACCTTAGTCTCTGAGAAACAGGTTTCCCCTTCTTCCGTAGCTGCTTGGGGATATGCACCCATGCATAGGAACCAAACACACGCAAATGTGCCAGATTTGGTTTCCTACCGTGAACCAGGAAATATGGGGTCTGGTTCACAACACTGCTCCAGGTGCGGTTTAAAGTATAATTGGCATAATGAATTGCCTCCCCCCAGTATGATTCTGCGACACCCGCGTCTGCAATCAGACTATGCATCATGGTTTGCAGGATTCCATTCCTTTTCTCAGCTACACCATTTTGCGACGGGGTGAACGGTGCAGTTAGGAAATGACGGATGCCCTTATGCCTTACCCAGTCCTGGAACTTCTGAGACATGAACTCAGCCCCACGATCGCTCTGCAATTGTGCGATCTTGGTCTTGTACTGGGTCTCTACGAAGTTGTACAGCGACTTTATGGCGTCAAAGGCTTCAGATTTCTCTGTGAGAGTATACACGTGACCGTAACGTGAAAAATCATCAACGGCAGTGAGAAAATACCTTTTCTTTCCTAGGGATGGTGTAAAAGGCCCAACCAAATCAATATGTACTAGTTGGTAAGGGTGTTGAGTCTTACGGGATGACACCTTTCGTATAGGAGCAGCCTTCCTCTTTGTTTTCTTGCAAACGGCACAGTCCAGAAACACGTCACAGTCCTTGAGCTGGACTCCCTCAGCAAACTCTCCCATCTTTTTAACTACAGGGAAGCTTGCATGTCCTAGCCTTCTGTGCATGAGGTGGACGCACTTATTGTGCATTGGCTTTCCCATGGACACTCTCTTGGCTCTTATTGCTTTGAGTGGTGCTGTAGGTGCCTGCTGAGATTCAGGCTCCTTGCCCACACTGCCCTTGGAAAGCCTTGGGGCAGGTTGTGGTGCCTTGGGAGAAAAATATGGCAAGCCATTTATTATTGTAATATCTCCAATGACCTTCTGGTCTCGGGTGACATGACCTCCCCCCTTGCGAAATAGGACTTCCACTTTGTCATCGTCACACAATTTGGTGATGCTCAAAAGGTTGTTGGCTATAGAAGGCGCGTGCAAGACACCCTCTACTTTCCCAAGTCCAGGTAGAGAAACGACACCCTCCCCAACAACTGAGGCAGTATCACCGTTTGCAACCTTGACAGATGAGGTAATTTTCTTTAACCTTTTAAAACCTTGACTCATATTAGTAATGTGAGAAGAAGCTCCAGAGTCCAGTAACCATAAGTCAGTGGAGCTATCAGCCTTTGTTGTGGGGGTGAGGGAACAAGTATGCAGTGAATGTCCTTTGCCCCTGCCACGCCCCCTTACTTGCCCCTTCCCTCTTACTTGATTGGGACCACGTTTAGGGGCTTGATGTTGATGGGGGCAGTCTTTCTTGAGGTGCTCCTCAGAGCCACAGATGAAACATTTAAGCAGAGCATTAACTTGCTCTGAGTTGTGGCGCCCCCTTCTGGCTTGCTGAGTGGTGACTCTAGCGTATTCTCCAGCATTTCTCCTTCTCCGATCTTCTTCAATCAGTCTCCCTGTGAGGTAGGACAGATTTATGTCTTCCCTCTTGACCGCTTCGAGTGAAACAATGAAATTGCTCCAACTCCTGTCTAGGGAAGTAAAAATTATGGAGAGCATGCTCACATCAGACACAGGAAAATCTCTGGAAATCAATTCTGCCCTGAGTGCCTTTAATTTTGCAAGATGTTCAGGCATGCTGGCACCAAATTTCAGTTTGGTTGTATAAAGCTCAGTTGTATATCTGGTGATGGAACCAATGGTATCGCTGTTGAATAATTTGAATAACAGATCCCAGACCTGAGCAGCTCTGAGACCAGCTGGGATACTAGGGAACAAGTTATTATCCAGGGAACTGAGTAGAGCAGAATAAGCCTGCAAGTGTAGCAGCTCTTCTTGACGTCCCCATGGGGAAGGGGGTGGTTTTCGAACCATCTGTAGAATCCCATGCTTTAAGAGATATAGCTGTATATCTTTACTCCAACTGCTATAATTTTCTCCTGCTATTTGCAGTTTTTTAAAATCACTAGGTAGGTCTGTGACCAGGAACTCAGACCCATATTTAAAAAATTCTGAGATGGGCATTGATGTAAAAGGAAGCGGAAAAACGCTTACTCCTGAAGCTGTTTCTGCATTGAAAGGGGACACTCTTTTTTCTTGTTGCTTATTTAGCAATTCCATATGGGCGTGCCCGGAGACCATGTGATCAGGGGGAGGGCGTTGTTCAGGGTTTCTCCCTTCTTCCCATGAGGCATTGGGGGGGCGGAGCCCAGATTTACCAGCCCGGGGTTGTTTGAATGGATCCTCCCGAGAATTAAAACCACATGGATTTTCATCATTGCCTGGCTTGCCTTGAGGAGCCCATTGCTGGTTCTGAAGACCTGAAGAGGAGGTGGGAGGCCGCAGGGGTTGATTGTTGGGAGGCTGCAGGCTGGATTCCCCCCGGCAGTTGGGCTCTGGGGAGAGGATGGGAGGCCTTGGAAGGGGGGTGGGCACCCCCGATGTCTGTGTGGCCGCCGTCTTGCTAGCCTCTAAGGCAGTGGCCAGAGCTTGCATGGCTGTCTGGAGAGCCGTTGTAACAGTTTTGGCTGGGCAGATCTCATTGCTATCATAGCATTTAAGGCTTTGTGGGGGGGAGAAATCAGGAATATGCATGCTGTCTTGCTCGGATGCCAGGAATTGCATGTCATTCAGGCTGGATGCCAGTGACTGCAGGCTATTTTGGTTGGAAGCCAGAGATTGCTGGCTTTCCAGACTTAAAGAAGTCAAGTCTTTGTTAGACCGTGTGGGCTTATAGGGGGCTGCCATCTTGTTTCCTGTGCCAGACCACGTGGGCGGAGCCATCTTGTTTCCGCTTGCCCCCGGAAGCTGTAGCTCACAGCTGGGAGGGGGGGTTCCCGCCAAAAGTCCTGGGGTCCCGGGGTCACTAAGGGTGGCAGGCGCCATATTTGGGAGCCTCGTGGTCTCTTCGGTTTCCTGGGCTACCTTCCCCCTCCCTTTCCCCTGCATTGCAAGGATCTCTTTAAGCAGCTCTTCACGTTCCTGTGCAGTCAGTTTACTCACGCGGCGTTTGGTCTCAGCCAGGTCCGTCTCTGCAGCATCTGAGCAGCCTTGGACAGTTTGCAAACCTTGTATGCTCTCCTCTGTGGCGTTCAGTTGTAGAGAGGCATGTGAAGGGGTCCTGGATGCTCTGCTGGATCCTCTGACGGGATGAAGGTCATTTGCGCTTTCATCTGCAGCTGAGGTTGCCTCAGGAACTGAAGTCTTGGATGTAGGCGGGGAGGCTGTCTTCGATCGATGACTTCTGGTAACGATCTGGGATCTCCGGCCATCCATTTCAGTTTCAAATTTTCTGCAAGCTTGGAAGCTTTCCTTTAAACCATGCTCTGCCTACCAACTTGTGAGGTTTTCTCACGATGAATCGTTAAAGGAGCTTCCAAGCAAAGGCATCACGCAGAGATGCAATCATATTTAGCTTTATTCATGATAGATCAAAGAGAAAGAAATACTTGGCATGAAAGCATTCATGCCTGCATGTAAGAGAGAAATAAAATAAAACAAAACAAGCTAGTATTACATGACTAAAATAGAGGTTAGGAGTAGAGATAGGACTGGAACAAAAAAGAGAATCAGAGAAGCTAGAACAAAGAGCAGCCCCTCGTGCAGAGGTATTTATGGGGGGTCTTGGCCCCTCCTTGACCATAAAACACTCTCACCAATGGGGCTGTGGGTCTGAGACCCTTGGCTCATCAGTGGAAGCGATGAAACCTCTTTGCCTCCATCTGATGACCCTTTTGGGGAACTGCCAATGGCTGGCACTAAACATCTAACAAGTAATGTGAGAAGAAGCTCCAGAGTCCAGTAACCATAAGTCAGTGGAGCTATCAGCCTTTGTTCTGGGGGTGAGGGAACAAGTAGGCAGAAAATTTCCTTTGCCCCTGCCATGCCCCCTTCCTTGCCCCTTGCCCCTTACTTGATTGGGACCACGTTTAGGGGCTTGATGTTGATGGGGGCAGTCTTTCTTGAGGTGCTCCTCAGAGCCACAGATGAAACCCTTTTCAGTTCCTTTATCATTAAAAGGGAAAGGTATCCCTCTAGTGGACAAGGAAGGAATTTTTTCTTGTTGATTATTTAGTAACTCCAGATGGGCGTGCCCGGAAACCATGTGATCCGGGGGAGGGCGTTGTTCAGGATTTCTCCCTTCTTCCCATGAGGCATTGGGGGGGCGGAGCCCAGATTTGCCAGCTCGGAGTTGCCGCAATGAATCCTCCCGAGAATTGCAACCACATGGATTTTCATCATTGCCTGGTTTGCCCTGAGGAGCCCATTGCTGGTCCTGAAGACCTGAAGAGAAGGTGGGAGGCCATGGGGGTTGATTGTTGGGAGGCTGCAGGCTGGATTCCCCCCGGCAGTTGGGCCCTGGGGAGAGGATGGGAGGCCTTGGGGGGGGTGGGCACCCCCGACATCTGCTTGGCCCCCAGGGCCGTAGTCAGGACTTGGATGGCCGTTTTAATTGCATTTGTATTTGTATTAGTATTGGCTGGGCAGATCTCATCGCCATCATAGGACGCCAGGGATTGCATGCCATTTCTGCTGGATGCCAGGGATTGCATGCCATTTCTGCTGGATGCCAGGGACTGCTGGCTTTCCAGGCTTAAAAAAGGGTTGTCTTTGTTAGACCGTGTGGGCTTAGTGGGGGCTGCCATCTTGTTTCCTGTGCCAGACCATGTGGGCGGAGCCATCTTGTTTCCGCTTGCCCCAGGAAGCTGTAGCTCACAGCTGGGCGGGGGGGTTCGCGCCAAAAGCCCTGGGGTCCCGGGGTCACTAAGGGAGGCGGGCGCCATATTTGGAGGCCTCGTGGTCTCTAGGGAAAGACTCACCACGTGTTCGGAGGCTTCCTGCCCGGTTTCCTGGGCTGCCTTCCCCCTCCCCTGCATTGCAAAGATCTCTTTAAGCAGCTCTTCACGTTCCTGTGCAGTCAGCTTACTCATGCGGCGTTTGGTTTCAGCCAGGTCCGTCTCTACAGCATCTGAGCAGTCTTGGGCAGTCTGCAAACCTTCTTTGCTCTCCTCTGTGGCGTTCAGTTGTAAAGAGGCATGTGAAGGGGTCCTAGACGCTCTGCTGGATCCTCTGACGGGATGAAGGCCATTTGTGCTTACATCTGCAGCTGAGGTTGCTTCAGGGACTGAAGTCTTGGATGTAGGCAGGGACGCCGTCTTTGATCGATGACTTCTGGTCACGATAGGATAAGTCCTGCCATCTGTTATAAGTGGATTTGAGCCGGGTCTCCCAGACATCTTGTTGGATAGGTCCTAGGCTGGCTTGGAAGCATTCCTTTAAACCATCCTCTGCTACAAACTTGTGAGGTGATCTCACGATGAACCGTTAAAGGAGCTTCCAAGTGAAGGCATCGCGCAGAGATGCAATCATATTAGCTTTATTCAATGATAGATCAAAGAGAAAGAAATACTTGGCATGAAAGCATTCATGCCTGCATGTGAGAGAGAAATAAAGTGAAACAAGCTAGCATTACATAACTAAAACAGGAGAAGGACTGAGAGCTAGGAGTAGAGGTAGAAGTTAGAAACTAGAACTAGAAGGAGAAATGGAGACTAGAACAAAGAGCAGCCCCTCGTGCAGAGGTATTTATGGGGGGGTCTTGGTCCCTCCCTGACCATAAAACTCTCTCACCAATGGGGCTGTCGGGTCCGAGACCCTTGGCTCATCAGTGGAAGCAAAGAAGCCTCTTTGCCTCCATCTGATGACCCTTTTGGCGAACTGCCATGGCTGGCACTAATCATCTAACAGATTTGACAGCATGGACTGGAATTCCCTCTGGCTTGCCAGGAAGGATCAGACGTGCCTCCAAAATCAAATGCCGTGGAGGTCCACAGGCAGCATCGGAAAGACGTCGCTCAGTGTTGTTGTGGGACGCCCAATCTATCACACCGTCTAGATTCGGGCTCGGGGCGTTTCCCGATAGAAAAGTAGGGGACTTTCTCGGGGCAGGCTCGGTCACTGATGCCCACTGTCGCTTCTTTGGGCAAAAAGCAGCCAAATGCCCAGGGTCCCCACAGTAAAAACACAACCCCCCCGATCGTCGTCTGTTCATTTCAGTCACCGATAGACAAGACCTGGCGGCACCCAGCTCCATTGGCTCCTCCCTTTTTTTTTTATTGAAAAGTTTTAACATACATTTTATCTTTAACAGTCCCCCCCTCCCCCTCCCCTCTCCCTCCCTCCCTACCCCTCTCCCCCTCCCCCCCGACTTCCCAGAGCTAAGTACAAGGTATAGAAAAAAAACAATCATAAACAACCATATACTAACAACCATAAACTCTAAAATCTATCACTCTCTGGCTTATATACTGTAGGATAATACAAACACTAATAATATTAAATATATAGAGAGAAAAAAAAAGAAAAAAAGAAAAGGAAAAGGAAGACTTATTCAAATGCTACATGAAACTTTTTAGTCCTATATTTGTTCTGGATATACTCAATCCATTTTCTCCATTCCATCATATAACGTTCTTGCGAGTGATCTTTCAAATAAGCCGAAATCTTTGCCATCTCTGCCAGGTCAGAAACCTTTAAAGTCCATTCTTCTATGGTCGGCAGTTCCTCTTTCTTCCAATACTGACCTATTAAGAGTCTTGCTGCCGTAATTAAATTCAACATCAACTTAGTGTCCACAACAGTAGCATCTATAATTATTCCCAACAAAAAAAGTTGCGGACAAAACTTTATCCTTTGCTTGAAAATCTTCTGCATATTCCACCAAATTTTTATCCAGAAGGCCTTAACCTTTTTACAAGTCCACCATACATGAAAATATGTTGCATCTTCATCACCACACCTCCAACATTTTGGCTGATAATTCGGATACATACTTGCAAGCTTTTTAGGATCTAGATGCCATCTATAAAACATTTTATAAAAGTTCTCTCTTAAATTTTGAGCTTGTGTAAATTTTATGTTCCTCACCCAAATCTTTTCCCACGTATCCATTGTAATAACTTCTTGAATGTTTTGGGCCCATTTTATCATACAGTCCTTAACAAGTTCTGTTTCTGAGTCAATCTCTATCAATGCAAGTGTTCTGAACCAGCCTGCTACCGGCCTTGCAATAAGGCAAACCCCTGTTCAAACAGTAGAGACTGGAGAGCGTCTAAGGCTGGAAAGCGTCTGCCAAGATTTATTACTCAAACAACAGAACAAGAAACAAAAACACTGGAACTTGAATCCTCAAACGGAAGGGTTGCTTTCAGCAACCAGCCCTTCCCCAAACACTCCTTTTATTTAGAGTTCAGGGCGTGGCCTCCCTGTGCCTCCTTCCGAGGAGACCCACAGCCTTTCTCTGTTTGTTCCTGCTCGACTGCCTCCTGCGTCGGGCGTCCTTGAACAGGGCCAGCTGTGGGTCATCATCCTCCGCACTATCGGGCTCACGCAGCTGAGAAGAGGGCCCCGGCTGGGGGCTCTGCGAAGCCTCCAAGCCATCATCAGCCAGTTCGTCTTCCACACCCTCCTCCTCCCCCTCATCTGAGTCATCCGAGACATCTGAGCCGGCTGCCGGACCCACAGGCTGACCCTGAGTCACAACACTATCCCGCACCGCAGGGCCCTTCCCCCGGGGCTGCCGATCCGGATGCGTTCGGGATGCGAATTGTTCGTGAAAAGCAGTCACCAACGCAGGGGCATGAACGGCGGTCGCGTCTTCCCATGTGAAGTCCTCCGGCCCGTACCCTTTCCACTCGATTAAGTACTGGAAGCGACCTTTCAACCAGCGGGAATCCCTGATGCTGGCGACCTCGTACTCGGGGGTGCTGCCTCCATCACGAGGTCCTGATGGGGGAGGTTCCGCTTGGCGAAGTGGACAAGCCGGTTGTTCGGGGACCAACAAGGACCGATGGAAGACGGGGTGCACGCGCAGGGAACGTGGCAGAGTTAAACGATAGGCGACCGGATTGATGACAGCCTCGACTGGGAACGGTCCAAGGTAACGGTGGTCCAGCTTCCTCGCCGGCCGTGTGGATGGTAGGTTCCTGGTGGACAGCCAGACCCGATCCCCCACCGATAGTGGAGGCGTATCCCGTCTCGACCGATCGGCGAACCTCTTG
Organism: Vipera ursinii; assembly: GCF_947247035.1. NCBI lineage: Eukaryota > Metazoa > Chordata > Lepidosauria > Squamata > Viperidae > Vipera > Vipera ursinii. The sequence continues at coordinate 44,591,016 of NC_139522.1, forward strand.
TAGTCGGCCTTGGCCTTCTCCAGCTGCCGTCGCACCAACCGATGGATCGCCTGTAACTCCGCCATGAAGTCGTTCTCTGCCGGCTCCGGTGAGTCCACGGGAGAAAGGGGGAAAAACCTGGGGTGATAACCCACATTGGCCAAGAACGGTGTCATCTGCGTGGAAGTGTGCTGCGAGTTGTTAAAGGCAAACTCGGCTATGGCCAAATAGTCCACCCAATTGTCCTGCTGCAGGTTGACGTAGCAGCGCAGATACTGCTCTAAGATACCGATGACCTTCTCGGTACCCCCGTCAGTTTGAGGATGATGCGCGGACGAGAGGCAAACCTTAATGTCCAACGCTCGCATCAACTCCTGCCAGAAACGGGCTGTAAACTGGGCCCCCCTATCGGAGACGACTCTATCGGGAAGGCCGTGCAGCCGAAACACCTGTTGGATGAACATGCGACTAGTGGCGCGAGCTGACGGTAAGCCGCGACAGGGGATGAAGTGCGCCATCTTGGTCAGCATGTCCACCACCACAAAAACTGTCGTGAAGCCGGAGGATGGGGGTAGATCCGTCAGAAAGTCCATAGACACAGCCCCCCAGGGTCTCTTGGGTGTTGGCAAAGGCTGCAGTAAACCAGGCGGGGCCCCTGTCGCTGACTTGGCCTGCCTGCATGGGATGCAGGAGGTGACATAAGACTGGACGTCGTGTCGGACTCGGGGCCACCAGAAGGTACGGGAGACCAGGTTCAGAGTCTTGAACAGGCCAAAATGCCCCGCAGCCGGGTTATCATGACACTGGCTGAGGACGAGTCCCCTGAGTGGCCCTCCCGGAACATAGAGCCGGTCACGATAATACAAAAGTCCATCCGTGACCGACCAAGGCGAATCTGGCCCCACCTCTTCCTTCCGCTGAGCCACCCACGCTTCCTGCTGCTGCGCCTCCCGGATCCGAGCCCGTATATCAACCGGCTCCCGCACCGCAGCAAAAGACTCGACGGGGATCACTGTCCTGGGCAGAAGCTTGTCTTCCGCTCGGGTGTATTCGGGCTTCCTGGACAGAGCATCCGCTCTCTGATTGTGCCCGCTTGGTATGTACCGCACCCGGAAGTCAAACCTCGCAAAGAAAAGGGACCACCGTATCTGGCGTTGGTTCAAATTCCGAGCGGTCTGCAGGCTTTCCAGATTCTTGTGGTCCGTCCGGACCTCGATTTGATGCCGCGCCCCCTCCAGATGATGCCTCCAAGCCTCGAACGCCGCCTTGATGGCCAGCAGCTCCTTCTCCCAGATGGTATAGTTGCGCTCCGAGGGGTTCAATTTCCGAGAGTGATACGCGCAAGGGAAAAGGGTACCGCTGGGCGTCGTTGCCTGGATTAACACGGCCCCAATGGCAATGTCGGAGGCGTCCGCCTCCACGACAAACGGCCGTTGCGGGTCAGGATGCTTCAAGATGGGCTCCTTCATGAAGGCGTCCTTCAAAGCCTGGAACGCCTGTTGTTCGGGTGCGTTCCACTGGAACCGAGTCTTCTTCTGCAGGAGCCGGGTGAGGGGGGCTGTCAAGGCAGCAAAGCCAGGGATGAATGTTCGGTAGTAGTTGGCAAATCCAAGAAGTCGCTGAACATCCTTCACGCGACGCGGGGGTTGCCAACTCTGCAACGACTCAACTTTACTCGGCTCCATGGCGATGCCCTCAGGAGAAATGCGGTGACCCAGGAAATCGATGGTCACCCGGTAGAACTGACACTTCTCCTACTTGGCAAACAGCCGATGTTCCCGGAGGCGCTGCAGGACCTGACGGAGATGCTGATGATGCACTTCACGCGACGGGGAGTAAATCAGGATGTCGTCCAGATAGATCACGACAAACTGGTCCAACAGATCCCGAAAGATGTCGTTCATAAAATGCTGAAACATAGCGGGGGCGTTGGTCAGGCCAAACGGCATCACCGTGTACTCGAAATGTCCATAGCGAGTACCAAACGCCGTCTTCCACTCATCACCCGACCGAACTCTGACGAGGTTATAAGCTCCACGCAGGTCCAGTTTCGTGAAGATCTTAGCCTCCCGGAGTCGGTCCAAGAGCTCGGGGATGAGGGGCAGCGGGTAACGGTTACGCACCGTGATGGCGTTAAGTTTCCGGTAGTCACAGCAAAGCCGTAACTCGCCCGACTTCTTTTTGACGAAGAGCACGGGCGCAGACACTGGCGAGGACGAGGGCCGGATGAAACCGCGAGCCAAATTCTTTGTCAGAAAGTCCCGCAATGCAGCCAACTCGGGCTCCGACATGGAGTACAAACGCCCCACTGGGAGAGGCGCATCAGGGACTAGATCAATGGAGCAGTCATAGGGACTGTGCGGGGGTAATTGATCCGCCTCTGACTCGCTGAACACATCAGCAAAGTCGGACAGTTCAGGAGGCAAGGAAACCCCTGGGGAACCCTCCACCTGGCCGGCACAGATATGGCGGGTGTGGTCCACGCACTGCAAACTTGGGAAGGTGACCAAGTTCTGAGACCAATAGATCTGTGGATCATGCGCCCGGAGCCACGCCAGTCCCAAGACCACGGGGAAGTGCAGATCCGAAGTGATGTAGAATTGGATGGCCTCCACATGGGAACTGATGGCCATACACACTGGTTGCGTGGCGGCCGTAATAGGCCCGGACAGGAGCACTCGACCATCGATAGTCTCCACTAGCATGGGCGGATCCACCGGACACTGGGGAACAGCCCATTTGGCCACAAAGGCCGAGTCCATAAATTTTGTGGTAGCCCCAGAGTCAATTAAGGCATGGATCAGAATCCCCTCTGGCTTGCCAGGAAGGATCAGACGTGCCTCCAAAATCAAATGCCGTGGAGGTTCACAGGCAGCATCGGAACGGCGTCGCTCGGTGTGGTTGTTGTGGGTCGCCCGATCTGTCACACCGTCTAGATCGGGCTCGGGCCGTTTCCCGACAGCAAAGTAGGAGACTTTCTCGGGGCAGGCTTGGTCACTGATGCCCGCTGACGCTTCTTTGGACAAGAAGCAGCCAAATGTCCAGGGTCCCCACAGTAAAAACACAACCCCCCCCGATCGTCGTCTGTCCATTTCCGTCACCGATAGACGGGACCTGGCGGCACCCAGCTCCATTGGCTCCTCCCTCTGGACTGGGGGCTCACGCACAACAGGGGCGGCAGGGGTCTGTGGGGTGGCACGGCGACTCTTTCGCTGTTGCAGCCGGGCATCGATCCGCAGACAAAGATGAATCAGCCCATTCAGGTCTGAGGGAATGTCCACGCGGGCCAGCTCATCCAACATCTCCTCCGACAATCCATCCTGGAAGGCATCCACGAGCGCAGCCTCATTCCAGGCGGAATCCTGGCTAAGCAGCCGGAAATCGCTGATATAGGCCTGTAGGGGGCGCTGACCCTGCCTCAGAGCTTTCAAGCGTCGGGTGGCAGTCTGCGTCTTAATTGGGTCCTCGTACATTAGGCGCATATGGTCACAAAACCCCCCAAAGTTATCCAACAAAGGGCTAGGTTGTGCCAGCAGAGGCGTGCCCCAACGAGCTGCATCCCCCGAAAGAAGGCTTAACACGAATCCCACCTTATCCCGGTCAGTGGGGAAATCAGCTGCTCTCACGCTGATAAAAAGCTGGCATTGTCCCAAGAAGGCAGGAAACAGTTCTGGATTGCCAGCAAATTTATCCGGCATTGCTATCTGACATTTCCTCCTGGGTGGGGGTGCAGCATGTACCTGAGCTTGCAGTTGAGCCACCTGAGCTGCCAGCAAAGTGAGTTGCTGGGTGAGCTGAGCATTCTCGGCACGTAGCTGCTCCATCGTAGTAGTAAGGGGTGGGAGGCTGAAAGCAAACTGTTCTGAACCAGCCTGCTACCGGCCTTGCAATAAGGCAAACCCCTGTTCAAACAGTAGAGACTGGAGAGCGTCTAAGGCTGGAAAGCGTCTGCCAAGATTTATTACTCAAACAACAGAACAAGAAACAAAAACACTGGAACTTGAATCCTCAAACGGAAGGGTTGCTTTCAGCAACCAGCCCTTCCCCAAACACTCCTTTTATTTAGAGTTCAGGGCGTGGCCTCCCTGTGCCTCCTTCCGAGGAGACCCACAGCCTTTCTCTGTTTGTTCCTGCTCGACTGCCTCCTGCGTCGGGCGTCCTTGAACAGGGCCAGCTGTGGGTCATCATCCTCCGCACTATCGGGCTCACGCAGCTGAGAAGAGGGCCCCGGCTGGGGGCTCTGCGAAGCCTCCAAGCCATCATCAGCCAGTTCGTCTTCCACACCCTCCTCCTCCCCCTCATCTGAGTCATCCGAGACATCTGAGCCGGCTGCCGGACCCACAGGCTGACCCTGAGTCACAACAGCAAGATATATCCGTTTACTATGTGCTGGTCCCTGATTTCTAATTTGCTTTACCAGATTTTCATCAGTCATTGTAAAACCAATTTTCTGATCTTCTTTCCACCTGGCCCGTAGCTGAATATATTGAAACCAAGTTTGAACAATCTCCTCATCTCGCAAGAGGCTATATGGTTTCAGACTCCAGACATTTCTTTCCAAGCTTAAAATCTCTTTATACGTAGTCACATCATGTTTAAAACCAACATTTATATTTTCTATTGCGTGTTTTGGAATTGCCCACAATGGTATCTTACAGTCTAACTTATGTCTATACTTCTTCCAAACTCTCAGCAATGCCTTTCTTAAAATATGCACTCTAAACACATTATCTACCTTCTTATCATACAACAAATATGCATGCCAGCCAAACAGCAAATCATGGCCCTCAAGATTTAATAATCTCTCTTGTGTCAAATTAATCCAATCACTTATACCTGCTAACGCAGCAGCTTCATAATATAATTTAAGATTAGGCATTTTAAGACCACCTCTTTCACGAGTATCCTGCATAATATTAAATTTAACTCGTGGCCTTTTCCCTGCCCAAACAAATTTATTGATACCTCTCTGCCATTCCTCCAGATTAGAATCTTTCTTAAGAACCGGTATCATTTGAAATAAAAATAAAAATTTAGGCAGGACATTCATTTTTACTGCTGCGATTCGCCCCAACAAAGACAATTGCAGTTTTTCCCAACTCTCCATTTCTTTTTGGATTTTTCCCCATAATTTTTCATAGTTATTTTTATATAGTTTTGTATTAGAGGGCGACAAAAGCACCCCCAAATATTTGACCCTTTTGACAATCTCAAATCCAGTTAACCCTTCTAAAAGGGCCTTTTGCGATGCTGTCATGTTTTTAACCAAAATTTTAGTTTTTTGTACATTAACTTTAAATCCAGAAACCTTCCCATATTGCATTATTATCTCCATCAGGTCCACAACAGAGCTCTCCGGCTGGGTCACTGTAACAACCAGATCGTCTGCGAACGCTCTCAATCTATAATCCTGATCTCTAATCTGTATACCCTTAATTCTTTCCGAGTTTCGTATTTTTACCAATAATATCTCCAATGTTAACACAAATAACAAAGGCGATAACGGGCACCCTTGCCTTGTACCCTTCTCAATATTACATGCTTCTGACAAGCTATTATTAACTATTATTCGAGCTGTTTGTTTTTGATGTTGTTGTTGTTAGTTGCGAAGTCGTGTCCGACCCATCGCGACCCTATGGACAATGTTCCTCCAGGCTTTCCTGTCCTCTGCCATCTTCTGGGCTCCATTTAAGCTCACGCCTACTGCTTCAGTGACTCCATCCAGCCACCTCATTCTCTGTCGTCCCCTTCTTCTATTGCCCTCAATCTTTCCCAGCATTAGGCTCTTCTCCAGTGAGTCCTTCCTCCTCATTAGGTGGCCAAAGTATTTGAGTTTTAGCTTCAGGATCTGGCCTTCTAAAGAGCAGTCAGGGTTGATCTCCTCTAGGACTGACCGGTTTGATCGCCTTGCAGTCCAAGGGACTCGCAGGAGTCTTCTCCAGCACCAGAGTTCAAAGGCCTCAATTCTTTTGCGCTCAGCCTTTCTTATGGTCCAACTTTCACTGCCATACATTGCAACTGGGAAGACCATAGCCTTGACTATACGCACTTTTGTTGACAGGGTGATGTCTCTGCTTTTTAGTGTGCTGTCTAGATTTGCCATGGCTTTCCTCCCCAGGAGCAAGCGTCTTTTAATTTCTTGGCTGCAGTCCCCATCTGCAGTGATCTTGGAGCCCAGGAAAATAAAATCTGTCACTACCTCCATTTCTTCCCCATCTATTTGCCAGGAATTGAGAGGGCCGGATGCCATGATCTTGGTTTTCTTAATGTTTAGTTTCAACCCAACTGTTGCACTCTCCTTCTTCACTCGCAACAAGAGACTCTTCAGTTCCTCTTCACTTTCTGCCATTAGAGTGGTATCATCTGCGTATCTTAGGTTGTTGATATTTCTTCCAGCAATCTTAATTCCAACTTTTGATTCATCTAGCCCTGCCTTTCTCATGATGTGCTCTGCATATAAGTTAAATAGGCAAGGCGACAGTATACAGCCTTGCCGGACTCCTTTCCCAATTTGGAACCAATCAGTGGTTCCGTGTCCAGTTCTCACTGTTGCTTCTTGGCCCGCATATAGGTTTCTCAAGAGACAAATAAGATGTTCTGGTACTCCCATCTCTTTAAGAACTTGCCACAGTTTGTTATGATCCACACAATCAAAGGCTTTAGCATAGTCAATGAAGCAGAAGTAGATGTTTTTCTGGAACTCTCTAGATTTCTCCATGATCCAGCGTATGTTGGCTATTTGATCTCTAGTTCCTCTGCCTCTTCGAAATCCTGCCTGTACTTCTGGTAGTTCTCGATCCACATACTGCTGGAGTCTAGCTTGTAGGATTTTAAGCATAACTTTACTAGCATGAGAAATGAGTGCAATGGTGCGATAGTTTGAACATTCTTTGGCACTGCCTTTCTTTGGAATTGGAATGTAAACTGATCTTTTCCAATCCTGTGGCCACTGTTGAGTTTTCCAAATTTGCTGGCAAATTGAGTGTAGCACTTTTACTGCATCGTCTTTTAAGATTTTGAATAGCTCAGCTGGAATACTGTCACCTCCACTAGCTTTGTTGTTGCTCAGCTTTTCTAAGGCCCACTTCACTTCACATTCTAGGATGTCTGGCTCGAGGTCAGTGACCACCTCATTGTGATTATCAGGGACGTTAAGCTCATTCTTGTATAGTTCTTCTGTGTAATTTTGCCATCTCTTCTTAATCTCTTCTGCCTCTGTTAGGTCCCTGCCATTTTGGTCCTTTATCATGCCCATTTTTGCATTGAACGTTCCCTTCATCTCTCCAATTTTCTTGAAAAGATCTCTGGTCCTCCCTATTCTATTGTTTTCTTCTATTTCTTTGCACTGTTCATTTAAGAAGGCATTCTTATCTCTTCTAGCTATTCTCTGGAATTCTGCATTCAATTGGGCGTATCTTTCTTTTTCTCCCTTGCCTTTTGCTTCCCTCCTTTCCTCAGCTATTTGCAAAGCTTCCTCAGACAGCCATTTTGCTTTCTTGCATTTCTTTTTCTTTGGGATGGTTTTGGTTGCTACCTCTTGTACAATGTCGCGAACCTCTGTCCATAGTTCTTCAGGCACCCTGTCTATCAGATCTAATTCCTTAAATCTATTTGTCACCTCTACTGTATATTCAACGGGGATATGATTTAATTCATACCTGACTGGCCTGGTGCTTTTCCCTACTTTCTTCAGTTTAAGCCTAAACTTTGCAACAAGAAGCTCATGGTCTGAGCCACAGTCAGCTCCTGGTCTTGTTTTTACTGACTGTATAGAGCTTCTCCATCTTTGGCTGCAGAGCATATAGTCAATCTGATTTCTGTGTTGACCGTCTGGTGATGTCCATGTGTAGAGCCGTCTCTTGGGTTGTTGGAAAAGAGTGTTTGCTATGACCATCGTATTCTCTTGACAAAATTCTATCAGCCTGTGCCCTGCTTCATTTTGTACTCCAAGGCCAAACTTGCCTGTTATTCCGGTTATCTTTTGGCTTCCTACTTTAGCATTCCAATCCCCCATGATGATAAGGACATCATTTTTTGGTGTTAGTTCTATAAGGTGCTGTAGGGCTTCATAGAACCGGTCAATTTCATCCTCTTCAGCACCGGTGGTTGGGGCATAGACTTGGACTACTGTGATATTGAATGGTTTGCCTTGGATTCGAACTGAGATCATTCTGTCATTTTGAGGATTGTATCCCAGTATTGCTTTTCCTACTCTTTTATTGACTATGAAGGCTACTCCATTTCTTCTGAGGGATTCTTGCCCGCAGTAGTATACCTGATGGTCATCTGAATTAAATTCACCCATTCCTGTCCATTTTAGTTCACTGATACCTAAGATGTCAATGTTCAGTCTTGTCATCTCTTGTTTGACCACGTCCAGCTTGCCTTGATTCATGGATCTTACATTCCAGGTTCCTATGGAGAAAAAATCTTTACAGCATCGGACTTTCCTTTCACCACCAGACATATCCACAGCTGAGCGTCCTTTCGGCTTTGGCCCAGTCGCTTCATTCTTTCTGGCGCTACTAGTACTAGCCCTCTGCTCTTCCCCAGTAGCATATTGGACGCCTTCCGACCTGAGGGGCTCATCTTCCAGCGTCATATCGTTTTGCCTTTTGGTACTGTCCATAGGGTTTTCATGGCAAAGATACTGGAGTGGGTTGCCATTTCCTTCTCCAGTGGATCACGTTTTGTCAGAACTCTCTGCTATGACCTGTCCGTCTTGGGTGGCCCTGCACGGCATAGCTCATAGCTTCATTGAATTACGCAAGCCCCTTCGCCACGACAAGGCAGTAATCCATGAAGGGGTTGTTTTTGATATAATGCCCTAATTGGTTGCAGAAATTTATCCCCAAAATTCATTTTATCTAAAACTTTCATCAAAAATTGCCAATTCAATTGATCAAAAGCTTTTTCAGCATCTAAAAAAATTAGCGCCGCAGGGATCTGGTTGTTCCTTTCCAAAAATTCCAACACATCAACTATATGCCTCACGTTATTTTTCATTTGCCTACCACTAATAAACCCAGTTTGATCCCCATGAATCACCTGTTGCAGAACCCTCATCAATCTATTAGCCAACACCTTAGCAAATATCTTGTAATCTGTATTTAATAGTGATATCGGTCTGTAGTTTTTTACTTGAGTAACATCTTGGTCTTCCTTCGGAATCAAAGAAATAAAGGCAGTTCTCCAAGACGGAGGCACCTTTCCCCCTCTCTGGATTGTCTGGAACAATTCCTTTAACGGTTTAACGATCTCTAATTGTAAATTTTTGTAGTAGACCGCAGTCAGACCATCTGTACCTGGCGCTTTATCCACCTTCAACTCCTTAATTGCTGTAAGTATTTCTTCTTCTGTAATCAATTGATTAATCTCTTCTTTTTGTACTTGCGTAAGAACTGGAATGCTAGCATTCTCCAAATATTCATCAATGTCTTTTTCGTTAATCTTCTCCTTAGCATATAATTTAGAATAAAAATCCACAAAGGCTTCCTTAATAAAATCCTGTTGAAACACTACCTTTCCCTTATGTTCAATTTTGTCTATATTAGAAGCCCTCTGCTTTTTCCTTAGTCTATAAGCTAGCCATCTACCTGGCTTATTAGCATTGCAAAAAGTGTTATGCCTGGCAAACCGCAAATTGGTAGCCACCTGGTCAGCCATTAGTTTATCAAATTGTCCTCTTAATAGCTTAATAACCTCCTTAGTCTTCACATCCAATGGATTCAGCATCAAGGCATTCTCTTTTTCCTTAATTTCATTCTCCAATTCTTTCCTTCTAGCTTCCAAAGTACGTCTGTGTTTATTATTCGGAGCGACGCCAGTCCCAAGACCACGGGGAAGTGCAGATCTGAGGTGATATAGAACTGGATGGCCTCCACATGGGAACTGATGGCCATACATAATGGTTGCGTGGCGGCCGTAATTGGCCCAGACAGGAGCACTCGACCATCGATAGTCTCCACTAACATGGGCGGATCCACCGGGCACTGGGGAACAGCCCATTTGGCCACAAATGCTGAGTCCATAAAATTTGTGGTGGCCCCAGAGTCAATTAAGGCATGGACTGGAATCCCCTCTTGCTTGCCAGGAAGGATCAAACGTGCCTCCAAAATCAAATGCCGTGGAGGTCCACAGGCAGCATCGGAAAGACGTCGCTCAGTGTTGTTGTGGGACGCCTGATCTATCACACCGTCTAGATCGGACTCGGGGCGTTTCCCGACAGAAAAGTAGGGGACTTTCTCGGGGCAGGCTCGGTCACTGATGCCCGCTGTCGCTTCTTTGGGCAAAAAGCAGCCAAATGTCCAGGGTCCCCACAGTAAAAACACAACCCCCCCGATCATCGTCTGTTCATTTCAGTCACCGATAGACGAGACCTGGCGGCACCCAGCTCCATTGGCTCCTCCCTTTGAACTGGGGGCTCACGCACAACAGGGGCTGCAGGGGTCTGTGGGGTGGCACGGCGACTCCTTCGCTGCTGCAACCGAGCGTCGATCTGCAGGCAGAGATGGATCAGCCCATTCAGGTCTGAGGGAATATCCACACGGGCCAGCTCATCCAACATCTCCTCCGACAATCCATCCTGGAAGGCATCCACAAGCGCAGCCTCATTCCAGGCGGAATCCTGGCTAAGCAGCCAAAAATCGCTGATATAGCCCTGTAGCCCTGACCCTGCCTCAGAGCTTTCAGGCGTCGAGTAGCAGTCTGCGTCTTAATAGGGTCCTCATACATTAGACGCATATGATCACAAAACCCCACAAAGTTGTCCAACAATGGGCTAGGTTGAGCCAGCAGAGGCGTGCCCCAACGAGCTGCATCACCCGAAAGAAGGGTTAACACAAACCCCACCTTATCCCGGTCAGTGGGGAAATCAGCTGCTCTCACGCTGATAAAGAGCTGGCATTGTCCCAGGAAAGCAGGAAACAGTTCTGTAGTGCCTGTAAATTTATCCGGCATTGCAACTTGGCATTTTCTCCTGGGTGGGGGTGATGGTGGGGGTGCAGCATGAACCTGAGCTTGCAGTTGAGCCACCTGAGCTGCCAGCAAAGTGAGTTGCTGGGTGAGCTGGGCATTCTCAGCACGTAGCTGCTCCATAATATTAGTAAGGGGTGGGAGGCTGAAAGCAAACTGTTCTGTACCAGCCTGCTACCGGCCCTGCAGAAAAGGCAACCCCTTTACAAACGGCAAGAGGCTGGAATTACGTCTGCCAAATTTATTACTACAAAAAACAAACAAGACATGAACCAAGATGCAGGAGCTTTGAAACACTATCTGAGCGGTTGCTTTCAGCAAACCAGCCCTCCCCACACATTCCCTTTATAAAGAGTTCAGGGCGTGGCCTCTCTCTGCCTCCTTCCGAGAAGCCCCACAGCCTTCCTCTGTTTACTCCTACTTGACTGCCTCCTGCGTCGGGCGTCCTTGAACAGGGCCAGCTGTGGGTCATCTTCATCCACACTGTCAGGCTCACACAGCTGGGTCTCCATGGTGACCAAGTGGAAGGGGCCTGCCTGAGGGCTATCATCAGCAAGATCTTCAACCCCCTCAGCAAGGTCTTCAACACCCCCCTCCTCCTCTGAGTCGTCCGACCCAACTGCCGAACCCACAGGCTGACCCTGAATCACAACAGGGTGTTATGTACTGGGCTTTATGAGGGAATACCACGTGGGTTGCTGGAGCATCTAACGGCTCTCCAGCAACCCAGACTACATGTCTCCTGTGCTGCAGTTGGCTATCTCCAGGTGGCAATGGTTGATTCAAACCTATTGGCTGCCGCCTAGGGGCTAAACTATATACTGCAGCTGGTTGCAGCCATTTCCCTCAGTACAGTCACAGTACGAAATAAATGATGAGTTACCCTGTACTCCGTTTTGTGTCTTCATTCCTGCATCAAAGAACCCGCTATTTAACAGAACTGTCACCTAGAAATACCAGTCCTGAGTGGTCTCAATCATGCCAAGTCCTCCTGATTTAAGGAATCAAGGCGTAAGTCCATGGAAAGTCCCATCATTCCCTCTCCAGTGACAAGCTCTGCAGCTGGACGGCCTGCAAATAAAATTGCAACCTGCCTCACCTGTTGAACTGTTTCCATCTAGATACGAGAAAAACCTCAATGGATTGGACTACCTTGGAAATCGTGTTCCTGGAACCTGGGCTATGTATTGCAATATTTTTCTTCTGCTACTGTTGTTTCCCTCGTACCTTCTTTGGTAGAAGGAAGGACCATGGGCCCTATATTTTATGGAAGAAAAGGGAGTTGTGTTTATAACAAAACTACGTATTCCATTTGCAAAGGGGCAACAAGGTCACTTGTTATGCTCCTGTCAATACAGTGCAGCTTTACCAACAACTTTAAATCTGGACATATGGAGGGACATACAGACATTACCTTTTGGGGAAGAATAACACGACACTTATGGACAAGTGCCAGAATTTTTTTTTTGATGCATGTAAAGCTATTGACTATAATCAAGCTAAATAGACTAAGTGTGGAGACAGGCCTACTCATTAAATGCCAAATATGTTTGCACATCCTACCCAACCTGGCATAATCAAAGGATTCCTGCAACCCGGTGTGCTTCAAGATAACCAGACCAATGTATTTCTCAGCATCATTTGAACTTGCTATCAATTGAACCAGATACAAATATGGTTCAAAGTTGATCTTCCTGAACTGGAAACCACAATTGAGATTCCCTCAGTATCAAAGACATTTTTTATTGATCTGGCCCAAAAGAATTGTTTTATTTTGAAATGTGAAGCTTGAGAGAACATCACTTCTTATTTTCATTTGACTTGGAAAGAAAAGGACTCTCCAACCAAATGGGTCCTCTATTTCGACATTGTGGCCCTACACTGTATTATTAGACCCCAGTCCAACATTACATGTAAGGAATATGTCAATGAAGTCACTGACAGAATGCAAAAGCTGGCTCATGTCCCTGTCCAGACATGGACAGGAGCACTGGATGTTGGAGGATGGTTTTTAAGAATGTTTGATAATTGGGACTTCCGGTGGCGACGCGACGCCGAAGACAGCTGTTTTCGGGCTGCCCGCTCCGCAGCTGTGTTTTTCCATCGTAAACAGCGCCGATCAGCTGTTTAGATGGATTTGAAGCCCCCTCCTCGGGAGAAGAGGAGGGAGTGAGGCCCCAGGTAGGGGTTGAGCTCTCTGGGGCCGCCTGAGCTGAGAGCTTGGGCGGCTGAAGGATGAGCCCCCCCGAAGCCTGGGTTGCTCTGAGCTGCGCAGCGCCTCTGCTCTGGGATTATTGGAGCAGAGCCAGGCGTTAGCAACCACCCCTGCCAAATGGAAATACTTTTGATTATCAAGAAGCAGGCAGAGCGGTACAGGAGGTCAAGGTGAAGTGGACTCTTTATTTTTACTCTCTAGCTCAATGGATTTTATAGCTTCAAAGTGAAAGTGAGTAATAAGTGAAAGTGGGGGAAGATGGCGGCTAAAACTTCTTTTTTTTTTTTAATTGAAAAGTTTTAAAAAATACAATTTTCCTTTAAGAAACCCCCCTTCCCCCTCCCTCCTCCCCTCCCTACCTCCCCCCTATCTCCCCCCCTCCCCCTCTCCCTCCTCCCTCCCCTGCCTCCCCCCCTCTACTTCCCCTCCTCCCCCCCTCCCCCCCTCCGACTTCCCAGAGCAAAATACAAGGTATATATCTAAAAAGCAATCATAAACAATCATATACTAACAATTATAAACTCTAAAATCCATCACTCTCTAGCTTATATAGAGTAAACCAATCCTTAACAATACTAAATATATATAAAGAACTAAAATAAAAGAAAACTAGCATCATTCCCATCTATGTTCTTCCACATTTCCCTATTACCTAAACATATTCTCATTTACACATAACAAACACCTATCCCTATTAACCTCTCTAGCCAAAATAGACTATAATAGATAGTTCTTACACAAATTAACCCGCATTAACCCACAAAACTTTCTTCCTCTTCCTCTGTAATAAATTGTCCATTAATTCCAAATTAAAGATTCTGTTACCATACATATCATCCCAAAACTTTTAAAAACGCAACTACCACTTGTCTATAAGTATATTGTGGAAGTTCCATAGATTTCTGCTGGTCTTATTTTTTTGTCTTTTTTGAGCGTTTTAAGGCAGCACGCGTCACCCTCTGTTCTCTAATATCATCCAAAAGAGTTGCAGCTTGAACTCCTCCTGTACCCTTCTCGTCTATCTGTCCATCTTCATCCTCTTGATGTTCTCCTTCTCCAGATCCCTCTGCAGCTTCCAGAAGTGTTGATGGGGTTACATTTAAAACATTGTTGTAAAAGTCATGCGCTTGCTTCACATTACCCAAACAGTACCTTTTGCCATCATACATGAAGCTCAACCCAGCTGGGATCTCCCATCTGAACCTTATATCTCTTTGCTTGAGCTCGTGCACAAGAAAAATAAAATCCTTCCTTCTCTTTAAAATCTTTGGAGGAATTTCTTTTAGAACCAAAACTTCTTGACCAGCAATCACAACTTTGGTATCATAGGCAGCTTGTATAACTTCATCTCTAATTTCCCTTTTTACAAAATAAACCACCACATCTCTAGGCAACTTTCTCTGTTTAGCAATCCACGAATTCACACGAAACACTTTGTCCATGCCTTGTTTTATTTCAGATGCTGGATGATTCAATACCCCCTCAAAAGCCTCAGAAACCAGCTGCTTTAAATCTTCCTTAATATTCTCTTTTAGGCCTCTAATTCTCACAGCAAACTGCATCTGGTAAAATTGGGCCAGACTCTGTTCACTATCCATTTTGTCTTTTAAATCTTCAATTTCCAAAACTTTTGCTTCTAATATAGCATTCTTTTGAGTCAAGTCTTGCACTTGGTCATCCAGCACCTCCACACATTTAGCAACTTTATGCACTGAGGACAAAATGTCTGCCTTCATCTCTCTAAGTTTCTGTTCCATCCTTTCTTCCATTCTCTGCTCCAATTTCTCCAATTTCTCCTCCATCTGTGCAAATTTAGCACCCATTGACTCCAGAATTAACTGGGTATGTTTTTCAAGATCCTTCAATGTCAATACATCGGGAGAATGCAACGCCTGCAGTAATGATTGTTGTTGCACCGGAGAATTTCCAGCACTCCGAAAAGTTCTAGGGGGAGGTTTAGCCGCCATCTTTTACTTACAATTGTGACGCACTTTCACTTTAAGTTTTAAGCAAAGTCCATCAAGCTTGAGAGTAAAATAAAATAATCTTCTTCATCTCTTCATCTTTCCCTCTTGTACTGCTCTGCCTGCTCTTTTCCTTTCATAGTCTCTCCTTCAAGCAGGGATGGTCGCAGACGCCTGGCTCTGCTCCATAAAGTCCGGAGCAGAGACGCTAGTCAGCTGGGAGCAGCCCAGGCTACGGGGGAGTTCAATCCTTCAGCCGCCCAAGCTCCAAGCTCAGGCGGTCCCGGAGAACTCAACCCCCACCTGGGGGCTCACCCCCTCCTCTTCTCCCGAGGAGGGGGCTTCAAATTCGCCCGAACAGCTGATCGGCGCTGTTTCGGGCGAAAAATCACACAGCTGAGCTGCGGGCAGCCCGGGAAGGCTGTCTCCGGCGCCGCGGAGCCACCGGAAGCCCCGCGGCTAAAACTTCTAAAGCTCTTCGGAATGTGGGGTCTTCCCTGGTGCAAGAGACCTCATTGCAAGCTTTGTTTCCTCCTGCATCTCCCCCGGCATTGACGCTTAAGGATTTACAAGACGCTCTTGGAAAGCATGTACAATTGATGTCTGATATGATGGATGAAAAGTTGAAAAAGCTGGAGGAGAAAATGGAGGAGAAAATGGAGAAATTGGAGAAGAAGATAGAAGAGAAGCTGAGAGCAATGAGGCGGGACATTTTGTCTAAGGTTGAATCCGTAGCTGAATGTGTGCTACAGCTGGATATAAAAGTGGAGGATCTCAGTCAAAAGAACTCTATATTAGAAGCAAAGGTATTAGAAAATGAAAATATAAGGGATAAAATGGACGAAGAATTGAGCCTTGTTCAGTATAATCAGATGCAGTATGCTATTAGAATTAGGGGTTTAAAGGAGAATGGTAAAGAAGATTTAAAGCAGCTGATTTCTGAGGCTCTGGAAGGGGTACTGGGCCAGTCAGCATCTGAAATTAAGGGAAATATGGACAAAGTTTTTCGTGTAAATTCATGGATTGCAAGACAGAAGAAGTTACCCAGAGATGTGGTGGTCTATTTTACAAAGAGAGTAACGAGAGATGAAGTTATTCAAGCTGCTTATGATACTAATTTGGTAGTGGATGAGCAAGAAGTTTTGGTTTTAAAAGAGATCCCTCCGAAGATCCTAAGGAGAAGGAAAGATTTTGCATTTTTGGTACAGGAACTTAAGAAACGTGATATTAAGTTTAGATGGGAGATTCCAGTTGGATTGGTGGCGACGTATGAAGGTAAAAGACATTGTTTGGTTACTGTGGCTCAGGCACGTGATTTTTATAGTAATGTGTTAAAAGCAACTCCCCTATCATTTTTGGAAGCTGCAAAAGGATACGGTGGGGGAAAGCCTCAAGATGTTACAGATAGACAGACAGAGGACAATGGTGTTGGAGGGGATCAAGTCACAGTTTCATCGGTTGCTGCAGGAGGCCAGAAGAGGACGCGTGCCGCCCTAAGAAGAGCGAGACGAGAGCAAGAGCAAGATCAGCAGAAAGTTATGGAATCTCCAAAGCGTGCTTACAGTGAAGATGTGAGAGAGGAGCGGTCTAAAGAAGTTTTGGGGGTCATGACAGAGGTGCTCCAAACGTTTTGGGGCGTTAAGATTGCTGATTAATTTTTAGATTAGAATGTCAATGGAGTAAAATTATTATAGAGTAGAAAGAAGGTTTTTTTTTCTTTTTGTTAATATTTTACACAATTTAAGATTGCTTGCTAGAAAAGTATATTAGGGTAATGGATTTAAAGTATGTGTTGAACTAAGAATGGGTATGTAAGCTCCTAATTAATAACAAGTTGTCTTAGAGATTGCCTAAATCTTTTTTTATATATATTTTTTGTATTTGAACTTTTATTTGAATTTAAGGATGATTTCGAACTGTGAGACATTTGGTGTGATACATGCAAGAATTATTTTTGATCGTAGTTTAGTTTGGTTGGAGATTATTAAGACTAACAGAGATAGGCGCTTTTGGCGTGTAACTGAGAAATTGTTTGGAAATTAGAGAAAGGTGGGAGAATGTAAATAGCAGGTGAAAGTTTTTTTGTTTTTTTTTCTTTTTTCTTTTTCTTTTTTTTTTTGAAATTAATATGAATAAGGACTGGGATTAAGAAAATTTATTTTGAGCAAAGCTTTTTTTCTGTTTTTCTCTCTTTTTTTTCCTCTACTTTATTTGTAATGTTAATATTGTTTGTATTCATTTTATATGAGCTAGAGAGAGATAGAATTTATAGTTTATTGTTGATAACATAAGGGTGTCTATGTTTGTTTTTTGATTTTATGCCCTGTATTTAGCTCTGGGAAGTCGGGGGGGGGGAGGGAGTGGGGGGGAGGGATAGGGAGGGTTGGATAGGGGTGGGGGAGGGGGGATTAAAGTTAAAATGTATTGTAAAACTTTTTAAATAAAAAAAAGAATGTTTGATAATTGGAAAAGGATATTGTTCATTGTGGTTTTGGCCTTAGGAGGGTTGTTGTGTTTATCATGCCTTATCCCATTTATTTAGAAAATTGTTAGATCCACTCTATCCGGACCAACCTTTGCTGCCACTCCTATCTGTAACGATAAACCAGCTAAAGCAATGATTTTGAAACCTTTACCTTCTGACTATATTCCCCTCTTCAAGAGTCCCTAAGCCTATTCGGCTTTTATATTAAAAAGGAAGGAATGAAGGGATTTTATTATGCTTAAGGTTGACGTTAGTAATATTGATATTAGTAGTGATACTTTGTGATTATCTTTGTTTATGTGCAAACAGCTTTGTAGGTAATTTATATTTGGAAATTAGTTATATAAAAGCAAATGTTTCATGCTTTAGGTACAGGTGATTGTTTACATGAAAAGAGCATGGTAAGGGGAGGGGGAAAAGGAATTATGGTGGAGCCTGGGTTGTTGTGTATGAGTCATCCTCTAGGAATTATTTTTCTGTACCTTTTGGTTCCTAGTACCAAGACCAAATCTCTTTGTTCTGGAAAGAAATAAAAGGTGGAAGACATCTTTCCTTCAGTAAATGAATCAAAATATCAAACAAGAGTCAACAAACAAGAGTTAAACAGAAGTATCAAGAACAGACCAGAATTCTCTTAGAATGACTCCAAACGGTTGCCTTCAGCAACCAACCCCGCCCACAACTTCCCCTTTTATTATCAGTCCCAAGGCGTGGCTTCTCACTGCCTTCGGCTCCTCTCACTGAGTTGCCTCATTGGTTTTCTCTGCTCTGCTCTGCTGGATTGCCTTCTGCTTCTAGCGTCTCTGAACAGATTCAGCTGTGACTCCTCTAAGTCCGACACCTCGTACTCACACAGCTGAGCCTCATGAGGAACATGACTGGAGGGGCCAGGTTGAGAGTCCTGCAGTGCATCAGAGCCTCCCTCCGACACCGAAAGCTCTCCAAACCCCTACTCCTCCTCAGATTCATTGGACTCAGCTGCTGGGAGCACAGGCTGACACTGAATCACAACACTACCAAAGCCCTGCAGAAGCGCCAATCAGCTGTAGTTGCATGCACAGATCCTGGGATTTTGGTACCACCCCCATAGTCCTGCAGAAGCGCCGATCAGCTGTAGCTGCATGGACAGCTCCTGGGGCTTCTATCTAACCCCCACAGCCCTCCAGAAGGACCAATCAGCTGTAGCTGAACACACTGATCCTGGGGCTTCTGTCTCACCCCCATAGCCCTGAATAAGCACCGATCAACTGTAACTGCGCACGCCAATCCTGGGGTTTCTGTCTCGCTCCTATAGCCCTGCAGAAGCGCTGATCAGGTGTAGCTGAACACAGCGATCCTGGGGATTCTGTCTCACACCCATAGCCCTGCAGAAGCCCGCGCTGATCCTGGGTATTTTGTCTCTCCCCCATAGCCCTGAAGAAGCGCCAATCAGCTGTAGCTGAACATGCAGATCATAGGGCTTCTGTCTCACCACCATAGCCCTGCATGTTGAGCCTTGCGGGCCCAACACTTCAAAGGGGGGGGACATAGCACCGCTGTGCCCGGTTCCCGACACATCTTCTGAGGTCCAGCTCCAACTCACCCCACCCGGCGGCCAGTGCCTGTCTGTCGTTTGATGCTGGGCCAATGCAGACGAGGTCTCTGGCGGAACTCCAGCTGGCCTGGTCTCACACCACTGCCTGTAAGCTGTTGGGCGCGCCTGCGCGGATCAGTCTCCCAGCAGGGTCCACAGGTGTCTGGCCTATGGAAGCAAGGCCTGCAGGCTTCACGACGAATATGCTGGACGTGCAGCGGACCCGTCTGCCCACCACTGCCTGCCAGCTGATGGCCGCGCTTACCCCAGGAGGCTGCCAGCTTGTTCCGGGCGGTTTGCCAACCGAGGGTCTACGACCCAGCCCCTCGGCTGCTGTAACCGGTGCTAGGCCCCCGCTTGTTCTGGCCAGTGGTAAGACTCAGGGGGTTCCTGGGTGTGAGGAGGTGCGGCGACCTTCCGGACGTGAGGGGGTTGCTCTGGGATGGGGCGTGTCTGGCGCGGCTGTGTGGGGTGGGGCTGGGGCTCCAGGGGTCCGTGTGGGGGTTGCCTGGGATACCTACCTCCTGTGGAGCAGCATGCCGGGGATAACGGAGCAGGGGATGCACATGGGTGTAACGAACGGGGAGGGATGAGTTATAGGCGCACGGGCGGATGTTGGTTTATGCCGGGGGGTGGAGTTACTGGGCCTGCCTACTATAAATGAGTGTTGGGAGCGTGATGCTGCCAACGCTGACTTTTTCCTATCCTTGTTGGAAGCTAAATAAAGCAAACCTTGGTTGTCACCCGTTCCTGCTGCCGGCTGTGTGTGTGTGCTTCGTTTTGCGGACGGGTTGTGACAGTAAGTCAGCGTTCCCCTTTGTTTTCCTTTCCTTCTGCTGTGTACCCTCCTTTCCTCTCTGTTTGCATTTGGACTGGACATGGTGGAGGGAACGCAGGGGGCTGCCCCAGTGGTGGATGGAGAAGAGCTGGCTGGAGCTGCAGCACCTCTGGAGGTGGAAGAGCTGGAGGAGGCTCAGCCTGTGGTGAGGCCGAAGGTTCGGGACCCTCCTCCCACGGTTTCTGGAAGTGGATCTCAGGAAGCAGGAGACCAGACCCACGGTGGGGAATGGTGGTTTAGTCCTGCACTGGCCCACGTGGACCCTGGTCAGGGACACTCAACACGAGCAAGGGCCACGCTAACGGAATGGAGGGAGCGATGACTGACGGATGAGGATGGGGAGGACTGGAGCTACTCCACGGCACCAGGCAGCCAAACAATGGACATGCTGCGGGACAGGTTTGGGGAGTTCAGCTGTCAGGAGCCCTTGCCTTGGTTGGCAACTGACCCAGAACGCGGCATGGGACGGTGGTCGCATGCTGGCACTTTATCTGTGCACTCAGGACCATCCCGTTTCCGGCTGGCCAGTCCACGATTCGATGCTTTCGGTGTGACCAGCCGGGACACCAGGTGGCGGAGTGTCCAGTTCCGGTGTCACGTACGGCTCCAGTCGCCTCTCCGGAACGTGGTACTATGCCCAGGAAAGCTGTGGAGCGTTCATAAGCGGCACACCAACTGCCAGGCGATCTACCCAGAGCGACACCCCAGACCGGGAAGGAGATACCATCAACCGTTGGACCGGTGCTGTACGACAGCGTGGAGGAGCAGGAGGAAGACCCCATGGTGACCGCGCCGGTGTGTCCCTTTGTGATCCCAGTGCTATTAGTAAGTCCCCAAACAGGCCAAAAGAGAGAGTACCGGGCGTTGATCAACTCGGGTAGCACCCGTTGCCTCATCAGCCAGACAGTGGTGTCTGAGGTAGGCATCAGTTTAGAGCGGTTGGCCACCCCAATCAGGTTCCAGCAGGTAGACAGCTCCCTTCTGGGGGGGGCACCCGTGACCCATGTAACGGAACTCGTACGACTTGAAATGGGTGAGCATTGGGAAACCTTACGCTTCACCGTGGTGCCCTCTATGACTGAAGCGGTGATATTGGGGCTTACCTGGTTGGACAAATGGGGCACTACAATCTGGTGGGAGGGAGGATGTCGCCATCTCCACCTTGGGACGGGACCCCAACCCCCTTGCCATGCCTTTGTGGGTCTGCCTGGGATGAACGAGGGGGAGAGGGCTTGTGAAGCGAAGGCCGAACAGGAACCCCAGGTGCCACAGGTGTACTCCAACCTCGCTGAGGTCTTCGATGAGTGGGAGTGCGACGTCCTGCCACCTCACCAGTCGACGGACTGTGCCATCGAGTTCGATCCAGGGGCTATATTGCTTAAACCACGCATGTATGCCATGACACCACGAGAGATGCAAGAACTGGGGCGGTACATCGATAAGAACATGGTGAGGGGTTTCATCCAGCCTGCCAGGTCCAAGATAGCGGCACCTGTTCTCTTCAAGGAGAAAAAGGACGGCACCCTTCATTTGTGTGTTGACTTTTGTGGGATTAACACAGTGTTCTGTACCAGCCTGCTACCGGCCCTGCAGCAAAAGCAGGGACAACCCCTTTACAAACGGCAAGAGTCTGGAATAAAGCCTGCCAAATTTATTAACATAAAACAGAGCAAGACAAGACACCAACCATGAAACAGGAGCTATGAAACAGGAACTATCCAAGCGGTTGCCTTCAGCAAACCAGCCCTCCTACACATTCCCCTTAAATACAGTTCAGGGCGTGGCCTCTCTCTGCCTCCTTCCGAGGTGCCCCATTGCCTTCCTCTGTTTACTCCTGATTGACTGCCTCCTGCGTCGGGCGTCCTTGAACAGGGCCAGCTGTGGGTCATCTTCATCCACTCTGTCAGGCTCACACAACTGGGTCTCCGTCGTGACCAGGTGGGAGGGGCCCGGCTGAGGGCTCTGTGGAGCCTCAAGGCCATCATCAGCAAGCTCTTCAACACCCCCCTCCTCCTCCTCTGAGTCGTCCGACCCAACTGCCGAACCCACAGGCTGACCCTGAATCACAACACTATCCCACACCGCAGGGCCCTACCCCCGGGTCTGCCGATCCGGATGCGGTCGGGATGGAAATGGTTCATGAAAAGCGGTCACCAACGCAGGGGCCTGAACGGCGGTCGCGTCTTCCCAGGTGAAGTCCTCTGGTCCGTAACCTTTCCATTCAATCAGGTACTGGAAACGACCTTTCAGCCAACGGGAGTCCCTGATGCTGGCGACCTCGTACCCGGGGGTGCTGCCTCCATCACGAGGTCCTGATGGGGGAGGTTCCGCTCGGCGGAGTGGACAGGCCGGTTGCTCGGGGACCAACAGAGACCGATGAAAGACTGGGTGCACGCGCAGGGAACGTGGCAGAGTTAAGCGATAGGCGACCGGATTGATGACAGCCTCGACTGGGAACGGTCCTAAATATCGGTGATCTAACTTTCTCACCGGCCGTGTTGATGGTAGGTTCCTGGTGGACAACCAGACCCGATCTCCCACCGATAGTGGAGGCGTATCCCTTCTTGACCGATCAGCAAACCTTTTGTAATCGGCCTTGGCCTTCTCTAACTGACGTCGCACCAATCGATGGATCGCCTGTAACTCTGCCATGAAGTCGTTCGCTGCCGGCTCCGGTGAGTCCACGGGAGAAAGGGGGAAAAACCGGGGGTGATATCCCACATTGGCCAAGAACGGTGTCATCTGTGTGGAGGTGTGCTGCGAATTGTTAAATGCAAACTCAGCTATGGCCAGATAGTCCACCCAATTGTTTTGCTGCAGATTGACGTAGCAGCGCAGATATTGTTCCAGGTTACCAATGACCTTCTCGGTTCCCCCGTCAGTTTGAGGATGATGCTCGGACGAGAGGCAAATCTTGATATCCAACGCATGCATCAACTCCTGCCAGAAGCGGGCTGTAAACTGGGCCCCCCTATCAGAGACGACTCTATCAGGGAGGCCGTGCAGCCGAAACACCTGCTGAATGAACATACGACTAGTGGTGCGGGCTGACGGTAAGCCGCGACAGGGGATGAAGTGTGCCATCTTGGTCAGCATGTCCACCACCACATACACTGTTGTAAAACCAGAGGATGGGGTTTACCCGTCAGAAAGTCCATGGACACAGCCCCCCAGGGTCTTTTGGGTATTGGCAAAGGCTACAGTAATCCAGGCGGGGCCCCTGTCGCTGACTTGGCCTGCCTGCATGGGATGCAATAGGTAACATAGGACTGGATGTCGTGTCGGTCTCGGGGCCACCAGAAGGTACGGGAGACCAGGTTCAGGGTCTTGAACAGGCCAAAATGCCCCGGCGCCGGGTTATCGTGACACTGGCGGAGGATGAGTCCCCTGAGTGGCCCTCCCGGAACGTAGAGCCGGTCACGATAATACAAGAGTCCATCCGTGACCGTCCAAGGAGAATCTGGCCCCACCTCCTCCTTCCGCTGAGCCACCCACACCTCCTGCTGCTGTGCCTCCCGGATCCGAGCCCGTATATCAACCGGCTCCCGCACCGCAGCAAAAGAGTCGACGGGGATCACTGTCCTGGGCAGAAGCTTGTCTTCCACTCGGGAATATTCGGGCTTCCTGGACAGAGCATCCGCTCTTTGATTGTGCCCGCTAGGTATGTAACGAACCCGGAAGTCAAACCTCGCAAAGAAAAGAGACCACCGGATCTGGCGTTGGTTCAAATTCCGAGCGGTCTGCAGGCTTTCCAAATTCTTATGGTCCGTCCAGACCTCGATTTGATGACGCGCTCCCTCCAGATGATGCCTCCAGGCCTCGAACGCCGCTTTGATGGCCAGCAGCTCCTTCTCCCAGATTGTATAATTGCGCTCCGAAGGGTTCAGTTTTCGTGAATGGTACACGCAAGGGAAGAGGGTACTGCTGGGCGTCGTTGCCTGGAGTAACACCGCCCCAATGGCAATGTCGGAGGCGTCCGCCTCCACAACAAACGGCCGTTGCGGGTCAGGATGCTTCAAGATGGGCTCCTTCATGAAGGCTTCCTTGAAAATATGGAAAGCCCGTTGTTCTGGAGCATTCCACTGGAACCGAGTCTTCTTCTGCAGGAGCCGGGTGAGGGGGGCTGTCAAGGCAGCAAACCCAGGGATGAAAGTTCGGTAATAGTTGGCGAACCCAAGAAGTTGCTGAACATCCTTCACGCGACGTGGGGGTTGCCAACTCTGCAAAGACTCAACCTTACTCGGCTCCATGGCGATGCCCTCAGGAGAAATGCGGTGACCCAGGAAATCGACGGTCACCCGGTAGAACTGGCACTTCTCCAACTTGGCAAACAGCCGATGTTCTCCGAGTCGCTGCAGGACCTGATGGAGATGCTGATGGTGCACCTCACGCGACGGGGAGTAGATCAGGATGTCGTCCAAGTAGATCACGACAAACTGATCCAACAAATCCCGGAAAATGTCATTCATGAAATGCTGAAACACAGCGGGGGTGTTGGTCAGGCCAAACGGCATTACCGTGTACTCAAAATGTCCATAGCGAGTACCAAACGCCGTCTTCCACTCATCACCCGGCGAGGTTGTAAGCTCCACGCAGGTCCAGTTTCGTGAAGATCTTAGCCTCCCGGAGTCGGTCCAAGAGTTTGGGGATGAGGGGCAGCGGGTAACGGTTGCGCACCGTGATGGCGTTGAGTTTCCTATAATCGCAGCAAAGCCGCAATTCGCCCGACTTCTTTTTGATGAAGAGCACGGGTGCAGACACCGGCGAGGACGAGGGCCGGATGAAACCGCGAGCCAAATTCTTCTCCAGAAAGTCCCGCAATGCAGCCAACTCGGGGTCCGACATGGAGTACAAATGCCCCACTGGGAGAGGCGCATCAGGGACTAAATCAATGGGGCAGTCATAGGGCCTGTGCAGGGGTAATTGATTCGCCTCTGTCTTGCTGAACACATCAGCAAAGTCGGACAGTTCGGGAGGCAAGGAAACCCCTGGGGAACCCTCCACCTGGCCGGCACAGATATGGCGGGAGTGGTCCACGCACTGCAAACTTGGGAAGGTGACCAAGTTCTGTGACCAATAGATCTGTGGGTCATGCGCCCGGAGCCACGCCAGTCCCAAGACCACGGGGAAGTGCAGATCTGAGGTGGTATAGAACTGGATGGCCTTCATATGGGAACTGATGGCCATACATAATGGTTGCGTGGCAGCTGTAATTGGCCCAGACAGGAGCACTCGAACATCGATAGTCTCCACTAACATGGGTGGATCCACCGGGCACTGGGTAACAGCCCATTTGGCCACAAATGCTGAGTCCATAAAATTTGTGGTGGCCCCAGAGTCAATTAAGGCATGGACTGGAATCCCCTCTGGCTTTCCAGGAAGGATCAGACGTACCTCCAAAATCAGATGCCGTGGAGGTCCACAGGCAGCATCGGAAAGACGTCGCTCAGTGTTGTTGTGGGACGCCTGATCTATCACACCGTCTAGATCGGGTTCGGGGCGTTTCCCGACAGAAAAGTAGGGGACTTTCTCAGGGCAGACTCGGTCACTGATGGAATTGCCGACTATAGAGGAATGGACTTTAAAGGTTTCTGACCTGGCAGAAATGGCAAAGATCTCGGCTTATTTGAAAGATCACTCGCAAGAACGCTATATTATGGAGTGGAAAAAATGGATTGAATATATCCAGAAGAAATATGGGACTAAAAAGTTTCATTTAGCATTTGAATAAATCTTCCTTTTTTTTCTTTTTCTTTCTTTTTATATGTAATATTAATATTGTTTGTAGTTATATGAGCTAGAGAGCGATAGATTTAAGAGTTTATTGTTGTTAGCATATGGATGTTTATGATTGTTCTTTGTTTTTATACCTTGTACTTAGCTCTGGGAAGTCGGGGGGGAGAGAGGGGGGAGGGGTAGGGAGGGATAGGTAGGGGAGGGGGAGGGGGGGATTGTTAAAGATAAAATGTATTTTAAAACTTTTCAATAAAAAAAAAATTGTGGTGGCCCCAGAGTCAATTAAGGCATGGACTGGAATCCAATCTGGCTTGCCAGGAAGGATCAGACGTGCCTCCAAAATCAGATGCCGTGGAGGTCCACAGGCAGCATCGGAAAGACGTCGCTCAGTGTTGTTGTGGGTCGCCTGATCTATCACACCGTCTAGATCGGGCTCGGGGCGTTTCCCGACAGAAAAGTAGGGGACTTTCTCAGGGCAGACTCGGTCACTGATGACCGCTGTCGCTTCTTTGGGCAAAAAGCAGCCAAATGCCCAGGGTCCCCACAGTAAAAACACAACCCCCCGATCGTCGTCTGTTCATTTCAGTCACCGATAGACGAGACCTGGCGGCACCCAGCTCCATTGGCTCCTCCCTTTGAACTGGGGGCTCACGCACAACAGGGGCTGCAGGGGTCTGTGGGGTGGCATGGCGACTCCTTCGCTGCTGCAACCGAGCATCGATCCACAGGCAGAGATGGATCAGCCCATTCAGGTCTGAGGGAAAATCCACATGGGCCAGCTCATCCAACATCTCCTCCGACAATCCATCCTGGAAGGCATCCACAAGCGCAGCCTCATTCCAGGAGGAATCCTGGCTAAGCAGCCGAAAATCGCTGATATAGCCCTGTAGGGGGCGTTGACCCTGCCTCAGAGCTTTCAGGCGTCGAGTAGCAGTCTGCGTCTTAATAGGGTCCTCATACATCAGACGCATACGATCACAAAACCCCACAAAGTTGTCCAACAATGGGCTAGGTTGAGCCAGCAGAGGCGTGCCCCAACGAGCTGCATCACCCGAAAGAAGGCTTAACACAAACCCCACCTTATCCCGGTCAGTGGGGAAATCAGCTGCTCTCACGCTGATAAAGAGCTGGCATTGTCCCAGGAAAGCAGGAAACTGTTCTGGATTGCCAGTAAATTTATCTGGCATTGCAACCTGGCATTTTCTCCTGGGTGGGGGTGATGGTGGGGGTGCAGCATGAACCTGAGCTTGCAGTTGAGCCACCTGAGCTGCCAGCAAAGTGAATTGCTGGGTGAGCTGGGCATTCTCAGCACGTAGCTGCTCCATATATATTAGTAAGGGGTGGGAGGCTGAAGGCAAACTGTTCTGTACCAGCCTGCTACCGGCCCTGCAGAAAAGTCAGGGATAACCCCTTTACAAATGGCAAGAGGCTGGAATTACGCCTGTCAAATTTATAACTACAAAAACAAACAAGGCACGAACCAAGAAACAGGAGCTTTAAGAAACACGAACTATCCAAGCGGTTGCCTTCAGCAAACCAGCCCTCCCCACACATTCCCCTTATATAGAGTTCAGGGCGTGGCTGCTCTCTGCCTCCTTCCGAGGAGCCCCATTGTCTTCCTCTGTTTACTCCTAATTGACTGCCTCCTGCGTCGGGCGTCCTTGAACAGGGCCAGCTGTGGGTCACCTTCATCCACGCTGTCAGGCTCACACAGCTGGGTCTCCATGGTGACCAAGTGGGAGGGGCCTGGCTGAGGGCTCTCATCAGCAAGATCTTCAACCCCCTCAGCAAGGTCTTCAACACCTCCCTCCTCCTCCTCTGAGTCCTCTGAACCAACTGCCGAACCCACAGGCTGACCCTGAATCACAACAGATAGATAGATAGACAGACAGACAGACAGATAGGTAGATACAGACTAACGGAGACAGAGATGGATTAATGGATGGATGGATGGATGGATAGATAGAAAGATGGATGGATGGATAGATAGATAGATAGATAGATAGATAGATAGATAGATAGATAGATAGATAGATAGAGACAGGTAGACAGAGATGGATTAATGAATAGATAGAGAGAGAGAGAGAGAGAGAGAGAGAGAGTGGGAGAGGGAGAGAGACAGGCAGACATAGATGCATTAATGGATAGATAGATGATCTGCATTTTCCGGGATTTGTTGGATCAGTTTGTCGTGATCTACTTGGACGACATCCTGATCTACTCCCCGTCGCGTGAGGTGCACCATCAGCATCTCCATCAGGTCCTGCAGCGACTCCGAGAACATCGGCTGTTTGCCAAGTTGGAGAAGTGCCAGTTCTACCGGGTGACCATCGATTTCCTGGGTCACCGCATTTCTCCTGAGGGCATCGCCATGGAGCCGAGTAAGGTTGAGTCTTTGCAGAGTTGACAACCCCCGCGTCGCGTGAAGGATGTTCAGCGACTTCTTGGGTTCGCCAACTATTACCGAACTTTCATCCCTGGGTTTGCTGCCTTGACAGCCCCCCTCACCCGGCTCCTGCAGAAGAAGACTCGGTTCCAGTGGAACGCTCCAGAACAACGGGCTTTCCAGACTTTGAAGGAAGCCTTCATGAAGGAGCCCATCTTGAAGCATCCTGACCCGCAACGGCCGTTTGTTGTGGAGGCGGACGCCTCCGA
Organism: Vipera ursinii; assembly: GCF_947247035.1. Taxonomy (NCBI): domain Eukaryota; kingdom Metazoa; phylum Chordata; class Lepidosauria; order Squamata; family Viperidae; genus Vipera; species Vipera ursinii. Next base: position 44,619,435 of record NC_139522.1, read on the forward strand.
CATTGCCATTGGGGCGGTGTTACTCCAGGCAACGACGCCCAGCGGTACCCTCTTCCCTTGCGTGTACCATTCACGAAAACTGAACCCTTCGGAGCGCAATTATACAATCTGGGAGAAGGAGCTGCTGGCCATCAAAGCGGCGTTCGAGGCCTGGAGGCATCATCTGGAGGGAGCGCGGCATCAAATCGAGGTCCGGACGGACCATAAGAATTTGGAAAGCCTGTAGAACGCTCGGAATTTGAACCAACGCCAGATCCGGTGGTCTCTTTTCTTTGCGAGGTTTGACTTCCGGGTTCGGTACATACCTAGCGGGCACAATCAAAGAGCGGATGCTCTGTCCAGGAAGCCTGAATATTCCCGAGTGGAAGACAAGCTTTTGCCCAGGACAGTGATCCCCGTCGAGTCTTTTGCTGCGGTGCGGGAGCCGGTTGATATACAGGCTCGGATCCGGGAGGTATAGCAGCAGGAGTTGTGGGTGGCTCAGCGGAAGGAGGAGGTGGGGCCAGATTCTCCTTGGACAGTCACGGATGGACTCTTGTATTATCATGACCGGCTCTACATTCCGGGAGGGCCACTCAGGGGACTCATCCTCCGCCAGTGTCACGATAACCCGGCGGCGGGGCATTTTGGCCTGTTCAAGACCCTGAACCTGGTCTCCCGTACCTTCTGGTGGCCCTGAGTCCAACATGACGTCCAGTCCTATGTTACCTACTGCATCCCATGCAGGCAGGCCAAGTCAGCGACAGGGGCCCCGCCTGGATTACTGCAGCCTTTGCCAACACCCAAAAGACCCTGGGAGGCTGTGTCCATGGACTTTCTGATGGATTTACCTCCATCCTCTGGTTTTACGACAGTGTATGTGGTGGTGGAGATGCTGACCAAGGTGGCGCACTTCATCCCCTGTCGCGGCTTACCGTCAGCCCGCGCTACTGGTCGTATATTCATTCAGCAGGTGTTTCGGCTGCACGGCCTCCCTGATAGAGTCGTCTCTGATAGGGGGGCCCAGTTTACAGCCCGCCTCTGGCAGGAGTTGATGCATGCGTTGGATATCAAGATTTGCCTCTCGTCCGCGCATCATCCTCAAACTGACGGGGGAACCGAGAAGGTCATTGGTATCCTGGAACAATATCTGCGCTGCTACGTCAATCTGCAGCAAAACAATTGGGTGGACTATCTGGCCATAGCTGAGTTTGCATTCAACAATTCGCAGCACACCTCCACACAGATGACACCGTTCTTGGCCAATGTGGGATATCACCCCCGGTTTTTCCCCCTTTCTCCCGTGGACTCACCGGAGCCAGCAGCGAACGACTTCATGGCAGAGTTACAAGCGATCCATCGATTAGTGCGACGTTAGTTAGAGAAGGCCAAGGCCGATTACAAAAAGTTTGCTGATCGGTCAAGACGGGATACGCCTCCACTATCGGTGGGAGATCGGGTCTGGTTGTCCACCAGGAACCTACCGTCAACACGGCCGGTGAGAAAGTTAGATCACCGATATTTAGGACCGTTCCCAGTCGAGGCTGTCATCAATCCGGTCGCCTATCGCTTAACTCTGCCACGTTCCCTGCACATGCACCCAGTCTTTCATCGGTCTCTGTTGGTCCCCGAGCAACCGGCCTGTCCACTCCGCTGAGCGGAACCTCCCCCATCAGGACCTCATGATGGAGGCAGCACCCCCGAGTACGAGGTCGCCAGCATCAGGGATTCCCATTGGCTGAAAGGTCGTTTCCAGTACCTGATTGAATGGAAAGGTTACGGACCAGAGGACTTCACCTGGGAAGACGCGACCGCCGTTCATGCCCCTGCGTTGGTGACCGCTTTTCATGAACAATTTCCATCCCGACCACATCCGGATCGGCAGACCAGGGGTAAGGGCCCTGCGGTGCGGGATAGTGTTGTGATTCAGGGTCAGTCTGTGGGGTCGGCAGTTGGGTCGGACGACTCACAGGAAAAGGGGGGTGTTGAAGACCTTGCTGAGGGGGTTGAAGATCTTGCTGATGATAGCCCTCAGCCAGCCCCCTCCCACTTTGTCACCACGGAGACCCAGCTGTGTGAGCCTGACAGTGTGGATGAAGATGACCCACAGCTGGCCCTGTTCAAGGACGCCCGATGCAGGAGGCAGTCAATTAGGAGTAAACAGAGGAAGGCAATGGGGCTTCTCGGAAGGAGGCAGAGAGAAGCCACACCCTGAACTCTATATAAGGGGAATGTCTGGGAGGGCTGGTTTGCTGAAGGCAACCGCTCGGATGGTTCATGTTTCTTAAAGCTCCTGTTTCTTGGTTCGTGTCTTGTTTGTTTTTGTAGTTATAAATTTGGCAGCCGTAATTCCAGCCTCTTGCTGGTTGTAAAGGGGTTGTCCCTGCCTTTTCTGCAGGGCCAGTAGCAGGCTGGTACAGAATAGATAGATAGATAGATAGATAGATAGATAGATAGATAGATAGATAGATAGATAGATAGATAGAGACAGGTAGAAAGAGATGGATTAATGAATAGATAGATAGATAGATAGATAGAGAGAGAGAGTGGGAGAGGGAGAGAGACAGGCAGACATAGATGCATTAATGGATAGATAGATGATAGATAGATTGATAGTTAGATAGGTAAATACATACATAGATAGAGACAGGCGGAAAGGAACACAGACATTGATAGATAGATAGATAGATAGATAGATAGATAGATAGATAGATAGATAGATAGATAGATAGATAGATAGAAAGATAGATACAGAGTAACAGGGAGACAGAGATA